>NW_024040817.1:6258296-6530443 GCF_014851395.1 Micropterus salmoides
CCTTCAGAACACAGACACAAGTTCAACAGAACCCGTCCCCCTTCAGAACACAGACACAGAAACAAGTTTAACAGAACCCGTCCCCCTTCAGAACACAGACACAAGTTCAACAGAACCCGTCCCCCTTCAGAACACAGACACAGAAACAAGTTTAACAGAACCCGTCCCCCTTAAGAACACAGAAACAATTTTAACAGAACCCGTCCCCCTTCAGAACACAGACACAAGTTCAACAGAACCCGTCCCCCTTCAGAACACAGACACAGAAACAAGTTTAACAGAACCCGTCCCCCTTCAGAACACAGACACAAGTTCAACAGAACCCGTCCCCCTTCAGAACACAGACACAGAAACAAGTTTAACAGAACCCATCCCCCTTCAGAACACAGAAACAAGTTTAACAGAACCCGTCCCCCTTCAGAACACAGACACAAGTTCAACAGAACCCGTCCCCCTTCAGAACACAGACACAGAAACAAGTTTAACAGAACCCGTCCCCCTTCAGAACACAGACACAAGTTCAACAGAACCCGTCCCCCTTCAGAACACAGACACAGAAACAAGTTTAACAGAACCCGTCCCCCTTAAGAACACAGAAACAATTTTAACAGAACCCGTCCCCCTTCAGAACACAGACACAAGTTCAACAGAACCCGTCCCCCTTCAGAACACAGAAACAAGTTTAACAGAACCCGTCCCCCTTCAGAACACAGACACAAGTTCAACAGAACCCGTCCCCCTTCAGAACACAGAAACAAGTTTAACAGAACCCGTCCCCCTTCAGAACACAGACACAGAAACAAGTTTAACAGAACCCGTCCCCCTTCAGAACACAGACACAAGTTCAACAGAACCCGTCCCCCTTCAGAACACAGACACAGAAACAAGTTTAACAGAACCCATCCCCCTTCAGAACACAGAAACAAGTTTAACAGAACCCGTCCCCCTTCAGAACACAGACACAAGTTCAACAGAACCCGTCCCCCTTCAGAACACAGACACAGAAACAAGTTTAACAGAACCCGTCCCCCTTCAGAACACAGACACAAGTTCAACAGAACCCGTCCCCCTTCAGAACACAGACACAGAAACAAGTTTAACAGAACCCGTCCCCCTTAAGAACACAGAAACAATTTTAACAGAACCCGTCCCCCTTCAGAACACAGACACAAGTTCAACAGAACCCGTCCCCCTTCAGAACACAGACACAAGTTCAACAGAACCCGTCCCCCTTCAGAACACAGACACAAGTTCAACAGAACCCGTCCCCCTTCAGAACACAGAGAGTCAGGTTTAACAGGTTCTATTACACACACCTGGTAAGTGACGTTAAAACCTCTGGCGGCGTTGATCTTGTCAGCGTAGAAGTGAACTCGGAGCTGACCAGACGATGACACCACAGCGACCGGCGCTCTGGAGTCGAAGGCGGTCAACACCCTGAGGAGACGGCGAGGGTTCTCCTCCAGGCCGTCGTATACCTTCACGTAGTCGCCGTAACCCGTACCATCGAGTTTGAAGTCTGTAAACCTCAGGATGACCTGCAGGAAAAGGAAGAAGGACGTTAGGTTCCTTCATGGGGACTTGAAGGACCTGGTCTCTGCCAGGTTCAGGTGTTCAGGCGAGGAGGTCAGACAGTACCTTCCTGTGGTCTCCGGTGTCGATCAGCCAGGTGCAGTTACTTCCTGGGGGGTAAAAGTCTGGGTAGTTTGGAGAGCTGAAGGAACCGTAGAAGTTCCTCAACCATTCTCCACAAGTGGGAACATCACAGTCGATCTCGTCCCCGAGGTCCTGTTCAACAAAAAGAACATCAGACAAGCTGAAACTGTTCCCAGCGGGTTCAGCCTGGTCCACTTCAGCAGAGAGGAGAACCGCTGACCCGGACTGCAGATACTGTCGGAACATGTACTGCTCGCAAGAGATAAGGTGTTTAAACCACTGGTTCTCAAACAGAGGGAGTGGCCCCTAGGGGCCACTGCAGGGGGGGCGTGACAAAAACTGAACCATGAACCACGAGTAGAAACAACAGTCTGCCTCCATGTTTGTTTCTGTCTGAAGTCAAGTCTGATCAGCGTAGTGGTACCAGGCCGTAGCAGGAGCTGCTCGTCTGTCCGGACAGTCCAATTTCCCAGGCTGGGTACCGGTCCCAGGTCCGGTACAGTAACTGTACTTTTCTTTTGTTAAAATAGATTTTAAAAACGCTGAGGCAGACTGGCACGGGCCTGGGAACACCTTGGGATCCTACAGGAAGGACATGTGGACCGCCGTGACCCAGACCTGGGTACGTCAGGTAACAAATCTTTGGGCAGATGAAGCCAATACCTGAACTGAATGACGCTGTGTGTCTGCAGCTGCTTCACTGGAGACTCGCTGTTCTGGTTCAGTATCATCGGGAATACACGGTCCACAACCAACATGCGTACTCGTGTATTTTCTAAACTGTTTTTACATTCGATCGGTAGTAAACCGGATCACGAGCTGCCAGAATAAGTCTGACTGAGTCCCCGAGGATTAGTGCCACTGTGACCGGGTGCTGTCTGGTTCTGGACCGGGTTGTGAACGGGTTTGTTACCTGGCAGTCGATGCTGCCGTCGCAGCGCAGGCTGTGCGGCAGGCAGGTGTAGATCCGGGTGTAGCGGGACAGGCAGGGGAACTGGTTCAGGCTGCAGGGCTGGAAGGAGAACGGCGAGTCCACACACAGCTCCTCGTCCGAGTTGTCCCCGCACTCGTCCATGGAGTTACAGCGCCACCAGTCCGGGACGCACTTCCCATTAGAGCAGTGGAACTGGTCCACGTCGCAGCTGGGCGCCTCTGGCTTACCTACAGGGGATTATTAGGTATGGATTAATCACTGCCAGCCATCGGCCCTGAACCTGATCTGGGTCTTTGTTTAGGCCACTGACCCAGAACTAAGTCACTTCGGTTGGCTCTGTAAACCACTCATGTAACAGCCATAGCAGGAGGCCGGATCCATGTTCTAACTCCACACACCATCACAGTCCTAAATCCTCACCAGCGATGTAGGACAGTCTGAAGCCTTTCCCCGTCAGACTGTCATCCGAGCGGAAGTGGATCCAGACGTGGTCCTGGGAGGAGATGTATGGCGGCGGCAGGGAGGAACCACAGACCCGCAGCCCGTCCAGGTTCCTGTAGCTGCTGATGGACATCCAGTCCGAGGAGCAACGGTGGGAACCTTGGAGGTCAAAGTCCTGGAAGCTACGGGCGGACAGAATGAGGACCCCGTTACCTGTCTGCTGCCTGGTTCTGAACCCTGTTACCTGGTTCCTGAACAGAGTTACCTGGTTCTGAACCCTGTTACCTGGTTCTGAACCCTGTTACCTGGTTCTAAACCCTGTTACCTGGTTCTAAACCCTGTTACCTGGTACTGAACCCTGTTACCTGGTACTGAACCCTGCTACCTGGTACTGAACCCTGTTACCTGGTACTGAACCCTGTTACCTGGTTCTAAACCCTGTTACCTGGTTCCTGAACACAGTTACCTGGTTCTAAACCCTGCTACCTGGTTCTGAACCCTGCTACCTGGTACTGAACCCTGCTACCTGGTACTGAACCCTGTTACCTGGTTCTAAACCCTGTTACCTGGTTCCTGAACACAGTTACCTGGTTCTAAACCCTGTTACCTGGTTCTGAACCCTGCTACCTGGTACTGAACCCTGCTACCTGGTACTGAACCATGTTACCCTGTTACCTGGTTCTAAACCCTGTACCTGGTACTGAACCCTGTTACCTGGTTCTGAAGCCTGTTACCTGGTTCTGAACTGCTTTAGTCCACATGGCTTTTACTGAAACTGTGTCCGCCATCTTGGCCCACTCTCTGTCTGTAATCTCTCAGAATTTGGATTTCTCCCCTCTAACACATCTGACTTGAGTCCAATGATAGTTGTTGTTTCTGCTCCATTTTCAGTGAATGTAAAAGCTCGCGAGATGAGAAAAGTGGGATCGGTTGCTAGGTAACAGACATAAAAGTTGATAAGCGACGTTGGATCGAGTATTTAAGATCTCCTGACCTGAGATAAGACAGGGCTAATACCAAAGTGGGGAAAATCCTGTCTAAGGCTGCGTTCAGACTGCAGGCCAAAGTGACCCAAGCCCGATTTTTTTGCCCATATGTGACTCAGATCTGATCTCTTTATGACAGCGTGAACAGGCCAAGTCACATGTCTGATTCTGGACACTCAGGTCGCATTTGATGCGACTTTGACGTCACTGTAGAGCAGCAGTTCTGCTGTAGATGGAGCCGCGCTGAACAAAAGCCTTTATTAAACATGCTCTTCCTCCTCTACCTCGCTGTCATTTGCTCACAGATTCCCTCTCTTACAGCAGAAATCCAGCAGACCGCCGGCTCTCTGCTGAGCTACGTGCATGCTGCCTGTCCGAGCGGACACAGTGGGGAGACGGAGGAAGGCAGCTGTGGGGCAGTTGTGTTGTACAGCACCAGAAGCCGTAAAGAAAAGAACAGAAAGTTGTGAACACTTGAAAGAAATGTGACCCGTGAGAGGACAGTGAAAAACGGGAGTCTCCTGTGAGTTAACCTCTGTGGCTCTTTGTTTACTTCTGCAGCCTGCATAGCTGCTGCTGCGTGTGACGTCGTGTTCTTCTTCTGCGCGTGGGGGTCACTTTCAGGCCGCAGACAGTTCACAACTGTCAAACAAAAAAAATCGGATCTGGGAAAGAAATCATAATTGAGCATTAAGGCCTGCAGTCTGAGCGCAGCCTCTTTGTTTTAACTTCAGACTGCAGAGCGGAACTTTCTGTGAGACGGACCCTGGTTCTTCAGCGAACTCTGATACTGAACACTCTGAAATGGTACCAGTCCTATTCATGTCTCGCACTGATTCTTGAGAATTTGGATAAAACAGGTTTTAATTTTCGAAAGAAATAAAATATAATATTAATAAGAAATATAAATGTATGTGTTTATTGTACAAGATCTCACCAATCTAGCAATATTTTGGTGCAACCTCCTGATTTTGTAATTTTTTCATAAAATATGTGTTTTGCTTGTCTTGTCTTTTCTTTACTTTGTCAACACCGTCGGACACAATAAAAATCTTATTTAGTCAGTCTTATAATGACTTAGAGCTTTAAAATCATTGCGTCTACACCATAGGTACATATATATGTTATTAAATGTTGTTCATTTTTTGTACTATTTCACATGTGCTCTTTTAAAAACTTATACATTATGCAACATTCATCATTAGCATTAAGTATACAGAATCACAATTTGGGGCATAAAAACTACATTTTTAATTTCAAAGTTACCATGAATTTCATAAATCAACTGCATTGTAGGAACAGATTCTAACCATATACATTTAAAACAAAGAAAGACCCATCTGGTCCTTTTCTTTTGAGAAGAATTGTATGTCAGCCCAAACTGTTTTGTCTGGTGTATTAGGAGAGATTTCTTAAGAAGAATTTCTATTGTTATACATTGGGGATACATAAAGTAAGAAAAAACTGTAGAAGTGCAGTATTTGTTGAAGAAACAAAAGGGAAATTATGTATATTATAAATAGATGTATGTTTTCCCTCTGGCCTCTACAGAAAATGCATGCGTTTCTAATTTAAAATAATCCTTTCTGTACAAAAGAGACGCTGTTGACACATTTTGGTTGTGACATTAGCAACATCACTAAATATGTCAACAAAACATATTTAAAATATAGCAAATTACAGGAGCTTGTTCGACCGTTGCATTTAGGAAATGTGGAGGGTCCTCGGGAATATAGCTGACCGTGTAGCTGCCTGATTTTATTGCTCTTTCATCAATATGTGACGGTGGTGACAGATTTTGAGCAATGAAAAACTAATGCTGTTGAAAATTCACTGCTTCTAAGTTTAAAGAGTCTGTTCACTCTACTCTTTCATCGGGCCGATATAATATACATGTAAAATGATTTTTTCCTCCTTTTTATCAAATTGAAATCTCTTGTCTGAGGACGGTGGATTTTGTGGGTTCTGGGCTGTCACACAATTTAAAACAAGTAGATGAAAATAAACTAAATTTGTGCAGTTAGTGGGACATGTTTTTGCCAAAAAGAATCGGTGCTCTATAAGGACCAGGTGTTGATAAGGAGGATCTGCATACTGGATCAGACTGATGTGGAACGTGGTCTGAGGACTCTGGATCAGACCGATGTGGTGTAACCATGTAACCGGCGTTACCTGATGGTGATGGCGTCCCCGGGCCGAGCCCTGATGTTCCAGCTGCAGTTCAGTCTGGCCGGGTACTGGAAGGGCCATCCGGGGCTGGTGATCACGCCGCTGGACGCCCGCAGGAGCTCCGCCACCTCGCCACAGGCTAGGGGGGGCAGAGAGTTAGATTCACCCTGAGACGTTTGAGTCTGACGTGACATCATCGTGGTTGTGAACTCACCGTTAGAAATCCCCGACACGTAGAC
Organism: Micropterus salmoides; assembly: GCF_014851395.1. Lineage (NCBI taxonomy): Eukaryota > Metazoa > Chordata > Actinopteri > Centrarchiformes > Centrarchidae > Micropterus > Micropterus salmoides. The sequence goes on from NW_024040817.1 coordinate 6,264,722, forward strand.
GTTGTCGTTGCTCTGAGACGCAGCGATGCATCCTGGGAAACACACAGACACCGTTAACAGGAAGCGGCTAGCATTAGCATGAGGCTGCTAAGCAGCTAGCATTAGCATCGCTGTTCCAGCCTCAGTCACCAACATCTTCCTACGTTTGTTCTTTAGCTGCAGCTGTTCTCAGAACGCCTCAGTGAAAGCGGCTTCTTCCTGTTCTGCAGCGACGGCCCGTTAATCCCCATCAGAGAGGGCAGAAACGCAGGAACAGACTTCGCCTTGTTTGCTGACGGACCTGATGTCGTTATTTCAGTTTGATCGTTTGTTGAAACTAAGTCACAGCTAAATGTTTATCACTTTTATGTTTAGTAATTGCGGGTTGTGATTATTTGAGCTGAGTGTGCGCAGAACAAATCTAAAATAAGGAAACACTGCTGAATGGCAGAATCAGGACGACGTCATCGACACCTTCGTGGTTTAATCAGAGTAATCTGAACATCTGCACGCTAACAGCACATCGAACATCTGGCTCCTGATGAAACATCTGCTGCAAAACAGAAAATAACACTGATGGCCACCTTTGTTTGGAGGAAGCACGTTTCTGTCCAGATGTTGGACAGGAAATGATGTGAGACCACCTGCTGGGGTTGTGTGGGTGTGAAGGACTAACAGGATCAGGTCCTACAGCTGATCCTGAGTCCTGAACTCACCTGACAGGATAAGCAGGTAGAGGAAAGGTTTGCAGCGGCTCTGCCTGCAGCCTGGTCTGAGGGCCATACTGACCCAGCTAGGTCCTGATGATGATGAAGACGAGTCCAAGGTCACTAAACAGCTGGAGGAGCCGCCAGCTGCATGTCGGGAAACAGCTGGCAGGTCCCACAAAGAAGCTCTGCTGCCGAGTTACCTGTTAGCTTAGCATCAGCTACAGTCCAACGGTAAAACATTAAAAACAAAACAGGCTGGTGTGTCTGTGCGGGATCTACCTGCTAACGGAGCTAACAGAGCTAACCTCACACCGTAAACCCGCTCCGGACCGAAACAAAGGCATCAGACCCCCGTTAGCTCCAGCTAACAGCTAACGTTAGCTTAAACTAGCTGTTAGCTTAAAGAACCGAATCATTAAACAGACATTTAGCCACATTAGCAGCCTGTCTGAAACATAACACAAGCGAACAGCTCAGCTAACACGACAACACAAAGACAAGCTAGCTATCTCTATATTAAACAGAAGCTAACAGCTAACGTTAATAACACTGGCCGGTTAGCTGGAACATGCTAACGGAGCTAAGTGGCTAGCAAGCCCGTCCTCTACAACGAGGACATAAATCCCGGAGCGTTACCGCTAACCCGGGTTAATTACAGGTAACCCGAGATAACTACCATCGCCAGGTGAAAGGTCAGCAGCGCGAGCGTCGCTCAGTCTGAAGGCATCTTCAGGTAGTGTTAGCTGCTAGCGGCTAGCTGTTACCGAGCTGAACAACAACAGTCCGCAGCTGAGTGTGGAGGAGGTAAGCCCCGCCCCCCGTATGTGAGGGAGGTAAGCCCCGCCCCCTTATGTGACGTAAATAATCCATCTCACAACACTGAGCTTTGTTTACAATTTACATTTACTCATTCAGCAGGAACATCAGTCCAGGTACAGGGAGAGATCCACAAGCACGAGTCCAGATCAGTACAGGGAGAGATCAGGTTTATAATGACTCATCTACACCAGACTTGGGGACCTTATCTGGCACGACTTCCTGAGGAGCTGTATGAAATTTGCTGTCAATCGGCCTCTAGGTGGCGCTATTAATCATATATGAAATAACACTCCCATAGACATACATTCATTTTATATCTCAGTAATCGCAAGTCGCTTTAATTTCAAACTCTGATTGTTTATTCGCCACAGGCCCCCGGAGCCGCGGCAGGGCGCCCGGGTCGAGTCGCGCGGCAGGCACCGGGGGGCTTGGAACTTGGACTTTGAACCACAAACTAAGCTGACCTGTAGAAGGTGGAGCAGAGAGGTGCGGCTCCTGGAGCAGCTTGGATGAAGTCCTCGGGGGCCTCAGTGAAGCTTTAGTGGAATAAATTACCTCCCAAATGTTTTACACAGGTTTGACTCCTGTTTTTAAAGCACCACAGATCTCTGTTCTCATAACGACGTTACCCTCAGCCATCTGAACACCTGATCTGTGTGCGGACTCGCCGCCATCGTGCTGAGCGCCGTCCTCAGCAGGAAGTCCTCCACAGTGATTCACCTTCCTAAGATCAGAAAACCAGGCGGCTAAAAGATTTTTAACATCAGTAATTATCTTTGTTCGTGGTCACATGTGACCAGATCTGTTTTCCCGTCTGGGCGCGTGCAGAACAGTGACATCAGCACTGTGACATCACTACACACAGATGTTCATTTCAAAAATATTTAATTCAGATGAAATACAAATCACTCAGTTTGACAGCACGTTCGTGGTTACACCACCATCCTGCTGCAGGGGAGCTGAAATGGTTACGACGATGATGATGCGTTTCCTGTGTACGTTAGCAGGAAGTGGTCGAGGCTGAAGACCCGCCCCCAGCCGACGGCAGCGTCCATACTGATGAAGTCATCCAGGTTCATCCGACTCTCTGAGGAGGAAACACATCACAGTGGTGTCATCGTGAGGTCACGTGGTTAATACCGTCAGACATATTGACATCGTGTGAGTCGAGGTGTCATGTGACCTGCGGTGTGTATGGGGGGGTAAGGTGGGGGGGGCATCCTCCACGATCCATCAGGGTTCTTCATGTGAGATCGATCGGATGCAAACTTCAACAGGAAGCTGTCAGCAGGGACGACACGCAACTTCCTGTAAGACCAGAGACGCAGGTACACTTTACTGTGATGTCACTTCCTCTATAAACACTCGGTTTTAAGGTCTTACTTCCCCTGAGGTGTTCAGGTGTGTTCAGGTGTGTGTTCCCTGAGGTGTTCAGGTGTGTGTTCCCTGAGGTGTTCAGGTGTGTGTTCCCTGAGGTGTTCAGGTGTGTGTTCCCTGAGGTGTTCAGGTGTGTGTTCCCTGAGGTGTTCAGGTGTGTGTTCCCTGAGGTGTTCAGGTGTGTGTTCCCTGAGGTGTTCAGGTGTGTGTTCCCTGAGGTGTTCAGGTGTGTGTTCCCTGAGGTGTTCAGGTGTGTGTTCCCTGAGGTGTTCAGGTGTGTGTTCCCTGAGGTGTTCAGGTGTGTGTTCCCTGAGGTGTTCAGGTGTGTGTTCCCTGAGGTGTTCAGGTGTGTGTTCCCTGAGGTGTTCAGGTGTGTGTTCCCTGAGGTGTTCAGGTGTGTGTTCCCTGAGGTGTTCAGGTGTGTGTTCCCTGAGGTGTTCAGGTGTGTGTTCCCTGAGGTGTTCAGGTGTGTTCCCTGAGGTGTTCAGGTGTGTTCCCTGAGGTGTTCAGGTGTGTTCAGGTGTGTTCAGGTGTGTTCAGGTGTGTTACCTGTGGTACGCAGGTTTTATGTTGCTGTCTGAGCGGAGGGACTGGGCGGCGTACAGCTGCAGGCTGCAGGGAAACGGCAGCTCGGAGTCCAGATCATAAACCAGAGGGTCCACCCGAGGACCGGCCTGCAGCAGAACCACATGGTAGTCCTGAAACACACAATGACATCATTAATGACATCATTATTATGATGAGTGGTCTGTGACATCACAGTTATTATCCAGCAGGAACGTTACAGACCCAGATCACTGGCTGGTCTCCACGTCCGGACTTCTGCTTCCACAGAGGAACCTGATGGAGAACAAAAAGAGAACGTCTCTGAACATCAGAACCAGACAGATGTTTTACAGAACCTGAGAGATGTTTTACATATTCTGACTTATTTTTTACAGAACCTGACAGATGTTTTATAGAACCTGACAGATGGTTTACAGAACCTGACAGATGTTTTGGACACGTCTATAGAACATGTCACATATGTTCTACCACACTCCTGTGTTTTCTCACCATTCTGTTCTCATTAGAGATGAAAACCACAAACAGTTCTTCCAGCGGTGCAGTTCTCTCAGCCCGGACCAACGCGCAGAGTTTCCAAACATTTTCTTCACTGATGAATAAGAGCAGATGGCAGAACCACAAACAGTCAGACATCACAGGTGTTCCTCTAGAACAACATCATCATTATAACTGACATGAGGAATGATTTATGGTACTCTTATTAGTACAGTGGGGGAAATAAGTATTTGACCCCTTGCTGATTTTGCAGGTTTGCCCACTTACAAAGAATGCAACGATCTACAATTTTAATCATATGTACATTCTAACAGTGAAAGACAGAATCCCAAAGAAAATTCCAGAAAATCACATCATATGAATTTATAAAAATTGATAACCATCTGATGAGGAAAAACAAGTATTTGACCCCCTGGACAAACAGCATGTTAATATTTTGTAGAAAAGCCATTATTGGCCAGCACAGATGTCAAACGGTTTTTATAGTTGGTGACAAGGTTTGTGCACATTTCGGCAGGGATGTTGGCCCACTCCTCCCTGCAGACAGCCTCCAAATCATTCAGGTTCCGAGGTTGTCGCCTGGCAACTCGAATTTTAAGCTCCCTCCAAAGATTTTCAATTGGATTCAAGTCTGGAGACTGGCTAGGCCACTCCAGAACCTTGATGTGCTTCTTCTTCAGCCACTCTTTTGTTGCTTTGGCGGTGTGCTTAGGGCCGTTGTCGTGCTGAAACACCCATCCTCGACCCATCTTCAGCTCTCTCACTGAGGGAAGGAGATGTTGGTCCAGAATTCCACGATACATGGCCCCGTCCATCCTCCCCTCAATACGATGGAGTTGTCCCGTCCCCTTGGCTGAAAAGCACCCCCAAAGCATGATGTTGCCACCACCATGCTTGACGGTGGGGATGGTGTTCTTTGGGTTGTACTCGGTGTTCTTTGCCCTCCAAACACGACAAGTTCAGGCCAAAAAGTTCTATTTTGGTCTCATCTGACCACATCACCTTCTTCCAGGCCTCTTCTGAGTCGTCCAGGTGGTGAATGGCGAACTTCATGCGGGCCTGTACATGTTTCTTCTTGAGCAGGGGGACCTTGCGTGCGCTGCAGGATTTCAATCCATGACGGCGTAGTGTGTTACCAACCGTTTCTTTTGTAACTGTGGTCCCAGCTGCCTTCAGTTGATTCATCAGTTCCCCCCTTGTGGTTTTGGGATGATTCCTCACCGTTCGCATGATCAGGGACACCCCACGAGGCGAGATCTTGTGTGGAGGCCCAGACCGAGGGAGGTTGGCGGTGGTGTGGTGCTTCTTCCATTTCCTGATAACTGCACCGACAGTTGATCTTTTCTCTCCGAGTTGCTTTCCGATTCTCTTGTAGCCCATCCCAGCCTTGTGCAGATCAACAATCTTGTCCCTGATGTCCGTAGAAAGCTCTTTGGTCTTGCCCATGGTGCTGATGTTGGATGCTGGTTGTTTGGGTGTTGACAGGTGTCTTTTATACAGGTAACGAGGTGAGGCAGGTGTATTTGATGTAGATAATTGGTTGGGATTGGGGCTGTGTCTTAAAGAAAGACTAACTGGCTTGTAGGAGCCAGAATACTTGCTGTTTGTCCAGGGGGTCAAATACTTGTTTTTCCTCATCAGATGGTTATCAATTTTTATAAATTCATATGATGTGATTTTCTGGAATTTTCTTTGGGATTCTGTCTTTCACTGTTAGAATGTACATATGATTAAAATTGTAGATTGTTGCATTCTTTGTAAGTGGGCAAACCTGCAAAATCAGCAAGGGGTCAAATACTTATTTCCCCCACTGTAGTAGTACTCGTAGTAGTATATTAGTATTTTATTTACTGTTTCTGTATTTCCTGGATCTGATCTTTTTTTTGTAGTTTTAAACATTTGACTCTTATTTATCAGCACTTTCATATGTTTTTTTTGTTCTTTTGATCAAAGTACTATTTATAACAGTAGAACATGTTCTTGGCGAGGTCTCGTGACAGATGTTAGGGATCCTCTTTGTTTATGTTACTTCAGAAAATAAAAAAGTGAGATGAAGTGGTTGGAGGTTGCTGACGTACTGCGGTAAGCGTGTCGACTCATTTCTGTTTCCGGTGCTTGTGTGTTGGTACCGTGTTGTGTTGCTCTCGCTGAATACCAGTTACGTTTGTTTGATTACAGCAGCCAACTGTTCGCTAAACACTTACTGTTTACAGTAATTTTGCCTAAGCACTCACAGTTCTTTCCATCTTTTAGTGACTGCTGTTCAATCTCATAGTTGTTCTAAAGTTTTGGTAGCTGACGCTACAGTACTTTAGCTTAGCCGTTAGCGACATTAGCTTAGCAGCTAGCGATGGCTTCTCCTTCTCCCTCTCTCTCTCCTACTTTCTCCTGCTCGGTGTGTCAGATGTTCAGTTACTCCTCTGCCTCCTTTAGCGTTAATGGTACGTGTAATAAGTGTAGTTTATTTATAGACATGGAGGCGAGGCTCAGTGAGTTAGAAGTCCGGCTCCGCACCTTGGTAGATCAGTCTTTAGCTACTGTAGCTAGCCAGTCCCCGGTAGTCGGTGCGGAACGGCCTGAGTTAGCCTCTGGTAGCCGTCCTCCGGCATCTCCTGTGCAGCCAGGAAGGGGAGGCTGGGTGTGCATAAAAACCTCATAAAAATTAAAACCACAAGAGCAATAGTGCAAACGAATAGGAGAGTTAAATGTGGACTCTTAAACATCAGATCTCTCTCTTCTAAAGGTGTACTAGTAAATGAACTAATATCAGATTATGATATTGATTTATTTGGTCTTACTGAAACCTGGCTGGGTGATGGAGAATATGTTAGCCTAAATGAATCCACCCCTCCCAGTCATATTAATACTCACATTCCTCGAGGCACAGGCCGAGGAGGTGGAGTTGCAGCTATCTTTGACTCTAGCCTACTAATCAGCTCTAAACCTAAACTAAACTATAACTCATTTGAAAGTCTTGTTCTTAGTCTTTCGCACCCAAGTTGGAAATCACTGCAACCAATTCTTTTTGTTATAGTGTACCGAGCACCTGGTCCATACTCTGAATTCTTATCTGAATTTGCTGAGTTTTTGTCAACTTTAGTCCTTAAAACGGACAAAGTTATTATTGTAGGAGATTTTAATATTCATGTGGACGTTGAGAATGACAGCTTCAGTACTGCGTTTATCTCTCTGTTAGATTCCATCGGCTTCTCTCAGTGTTCATGTACCTCAGAGTACATGTTGCAGTACCACAGAGTACATGTTGTGTTGCAGTACCACAGAGTACATGTTGCAGTACCACAGAGTACATGTTGTGTTGCAGTACCACAGAGTACATGTTGCAGTACCACAGAGTACATGTTGTGTTGCAGTACCTCAGAGTACATGTTGCAGTACCACAGAGTACATGTTGTGTTGCAGTACCACAGAGTACATGTTGCAGTACCACAGAGTACATGTTGTGTTGCAGTACCACAGAGTACATGTTGCAGTACCTCAGAGTACATGTTGTGTTGCAGTACCACAGAGTACATGTTGTGTTGCAGTACCAGAGAGTACATGTTGTGTTGCAGTACCACAGAGTACATGTTGTGTTGCAGTACCACAGAGTACATGTTGTGTTGCAGTACCTCAGAGTACATGTTGTGTTGCAGTACCACAGAGTACATGTTGCAGTACCTCAGAGTACATGTTGCAGTACCACAGAGTACATGTGGCAGTACCACAGAGTACATGTTGTGTTGCAGTACCTCAGAGTACATGTTGCAGTACCACAGAGTACATGTGGCAGTACCACAGAGTACATGTTGTGTTGCAGTACCTCAGAGTACATGTTGCAGTACCACAGAGTACATGTGGCAGTACCACAGAGTACATGTTGTGTTGCAGTACCTCAGAGTACATGTTGCAGTACCACAGAGTACATGTTGTGTTGCAGTACCACAGAGTACATGTTGCAGTACCACAGAGTACATGTTGTGTTGCAGTACCACAGAGTACATGTTGCAGTACCACAGAGTACATGTTGTGTTGCAGTACCACTGAGTACATGTTGCAGTACCACAGAGTACATGTTGCAGTACCACAGAGTACATGTTGCAGTACCACAGAGTACATGTTGTGTTGCAGTACCTCAGAGTACATGTTGCAGTACCACAGAGTACATGTTGTGTTGCAGTACCACAGAGTACATGTTGTGTTGCAGTACCTCAGAGTACATGTTGCAGTACCACAGAGTACATGTTGCAGTACCACAGAGTACATGTTGTGTTGCAGTACCACAGAGTACATGTTGCAGTACCACAGAGTACATGTTGTGTTGCAGTACCACAGAGTACATGTTGCAGTACCACTGAGTACATGTTGCAGTACCACAGAGTACATGTTGTGTTGCAGTACCACAGAGTACATGTTGCAGTACCACAGAGTACATGTGGCAGTACCACAGAGTACATGTTGCAGTACCACAGAGTACATGTTGTGTTGAAGTACCTCAGAGTACATGTTGCAGTACCACAGAGTACATGTTGTGTTGCAGTACCACAGAGTACATGTTGCAGTACCACAGAGTACATGTTGTGTTGCAGTACCACAGAGTACATGTTGTGTTGCAGTACCACAGAGTACATGTTGCAGTACCACAGAGTACATGTTGTGTTGCAGTACCACAGAGTACATGTTGTGTTGCAGTACCACAGAGTACATGTTGTGTTGCAGTACCACAGAGTACATGTTGTGTTGCAGTACCACAGAGTACATGTTGCAGTACCACAGAGTACATGTTGCAGTACCACAGAGTACATGTTGTGTTGCAGTGCTTTTATTGTGTGTATTTTATGATATTAATGTTTTTGTTGTGAAGCACTTTGTGGCCCTATACCTGTGAAAGGTGCTATAGAAATAAACTTTTACTTACTTACTTTTTACTTACTTAGTACCACAGAGTACATGTTGCAGTACCACAGAGTACATGTTGTGTTGCAGTACCACAGAGTACATGTTGCAGTACCACAGAGTACATGTTGCAGTACCTCAGAGTACATGTTGTGTTGCAGTACCTCAGAGTACATGTTGCAGTACCACAGAGTACATGTTGTGTTGCAGTACCACAGAGTACATGTTGTGTTGCAGTACCACAGAGTACATGTTGTGTTGCAGTACCTCAGAGTACATGTTGCAGTACCACAGAGTACATGTTGTGTTGCAGTACCACAGAGTACATGTTGCAGTACCACAGAGTACATGTTGCAGTACCACAGAGTACATGTTGCAGTACCTCAGAGTACATGTTGTGTTGCAGTACCACAGAGTACATGTTGTGTTGCAGTACCACAGAGTACATGTTGCAGTACCTCAGAGTACATGTTGTGTTGCAGTACCTCAGAGTACATGTTGCAGTACCACAGAGTACATGTTGTGTTGCAGTACCTCAGAGTACATGTTGCAGTACCACAGAGTACATGTTGTGTTGCAGTACCACAGAGTACATGTTGCAGTACCACAGAGTACATGTTGTGTTGCAGTACCTCAGAGTACATGTTGTGTTGCAGTACCACAGAGTACATGTTGCAGTACCACAGAGTACATGTTGTGTTGCAGTACCACAGAGTACATGTTGCAGTACCACAGAGTACATGTTGTGTTGCAGTACCTCAGAGTACATGTTGTGTTGCAGTACCACAGAGTACATGTTGTGTTGCAGTACCACAGAGTACATGTTGCAGTACCACAGAGTACATGTTGTGTTGCAGTACCTCAGAGTACATGTTGTGTTGCAGTACCTCAGAGTACATGTTGTGTTGCAGTACCACAGAGTACATGTTGCAGTACCATAGAGTACATGTTGTGTTGCAGTACCTCAGAGTACATGTTGTGTTGCAGTACCACAGAGTACATGTTGCAGTACCACAGAGTACATGTTGTGTTGCAGTACCTCAGAGTACATGTTGTGTTGCAGTACCACAGAGTACATGTTGCAGTACCTCAGAGTACATGTTGTGTTGCAGTACCTCAGAGTACATGTTGTGTTGCAGTACCTCAGAGTACATGTTGCAGTACCTCAGAGTACATGTTGTGTTGCAGTACCTCAGAGTACATGTTGTGTTGCAGTACCTCAGAGTACATGTTGTGTTGCAGTACCTCAGAGTACATGTTGCAGTACCACAGAGTACATGTTGCAGTACCACAGAGTACATGTTGTGTTGCAGTACCTCAGAGTACATGTTGCAGTACCTCAGAGTACATGTTGTGTTGCAGTACCTCAGAGTACATGTTGTGTTGCAGTACCTCAGAGTACATGTTGCAGTACTCACCAGTAGCAGCTGGTATACACGCAGTCCTCGCGGCTCGGTGTGATTCTGACTTCACTCGTCATGTTGAAACGTCACACTGACGACGCTCCACCGGAAACAATATCCGCCATAGCGCCAGCACACCTTTCAAATTAAAAGGCTACTTTGCCCGGCAGCGCCTCCTGCGCTTCAGCTGATCACGTGGTTCGGTCGGTTCGGTCCCTGACGTGAAGCTGCTTAAGTCAGACGAACCAAAACCGGAAGTGTGCCACTCAAAATGGCGTCACTGTTAGAATCGACCTTTTACTTTGAAGGCGGTGACACCAGGATGTAACGTGGATATAAAACACAGACTGTCCGGAGATCCCGCTGACGTCAGCCTGACTCGGTTACCATGGTGACTGAGCGCGTGCAGGGGAACGTGGTCTGATGAAGTGTCCGGTTTCAAGATGAATCCGGATCAGTCTGTGAAAGAAAAGGTGACCTACCCGGACCGTAGATCTGTAAAGGTGCAGCTTCAGATTAGTGAAAGGCTGAACTGAAAGTGAGCTGATGGTTAATTTATCTGCAGCAGAGGGGCCTGGGGGGCCGGGGGGCCTGGGGGCCTGGGGCTGGGCTCCTGTCCCTCAGCGGCCTGACGTTACTCAGGCCTTAGATAAAACAGGAACATAAAAGGCCCATCGTCTCAGGACAGAAGATATTAGAGGTAGTTTCAAACAGCCTGTGGCGGTTTTGGGGTGGGGGGCCAACAGGGGCCCCTGTAACACAGACCTTGGACCCCCCTATGGCCCCCCCACTGAACAAAAAGTCTACAGCATCCCCCTAGAATTGAAGTCCAGAACAGTTCTGGACTTTAGCTTATTGGATAATAACTAAAATGAACTGGAGAATCTGCTGGTTTCTGTTACAAAACTTTATTCTCATCGTTAGATTAACGAACGTCCACGAGCCGGAGACAAGACTCCAAGATCCTTCATGTGGAACAAGACAGAAATCCCTGTTCCATCATACACAGGAACCAGAACCAGTAAAGGGGGACAGAGGAGGACCTGAACACCGGATACACACACGCACACACACACACACAGGAACCAGAACCAGTAAAGGGGGCAGAGGAGGACCTGAACACCGGATACACACACACACACACACACACACACACACACACAGGAACCAGAACCAGTAAAGGGGACAGAGGAGGACCTGAACACCGGATACACACACGCACACACACACACAGGAACCAGAACCAGTAAAGGGGGCAGAGGAGGACCTGAACACCGGATACACACACACACAGGAACCAGAACCAGTAAAGGGGACAGAGGAGGACCTGAACACCGGATACACACACGCACACACACACACACACACACACACACACACACAGGAACCAGAACCAGTAAAGGGGGACAGAGGAGGACCTGAACACCTGATACACACACACACACACGAACCAGAACCAGTAAAGGGGGACAGAGGAGGACCTGAACACCGGATACACACACGAACCAGAACCAGTAAAGGGGGACAGAGGAGGACTGACAGAACCTGGATCCTGCTGCAGATCAGTGAGTTGGCAGCTTCACATTCAGTCAGAACCAATCGGGTCGTCTCTGACCGGTTCTGCCCCCCCAGGGGGGGCAGGCTGGTCACCTGGGTCACCATGGTAACAACAATCAAACAAATAAACGGGTTAAAAAGTTCAGTTTAATGAAACAAAGACAGAAAGGTCACAGAGGTCAAAGGTCAAACTGCGCAGCTTCTCCTCGCTGTCATGGAAACAGCAGCATGCGGCGGTCTGGTTGCCGGGCCGGGCGCTAGGTGAAGAGTCGGATGGTGGCGTCGGCGCCAGAGGAGAAGATCCACGGCTGCGTGGGGTGAAAGGTCACGTCCAGGACGCCGAGGTCATGAGTGATCAGGTGACCTCTGAGGACCTTCACCGGGACGAGGAGCGGGTTCTGCAGAAGGTCACTGTGGGGGGGGGGGGGCACAGGGTCAGCATGTAGTACTCTGTAGTACTGTGTATAGTACTGTGTGTATTACTGTGTGTTGTACTGCGTATATTACTTGTACACAGTCCCGTGACAGACGATGACCGAGCCGTCGTCGGATGCCGAGGCGAACAGCGGGTAAAGTCTGTGATAGGCCACGCCCCTCACCGCCTTCTTATGGTGTCTGCAGACAGGAAGCGACCAGCACGGTAAATAAGAGATCAATATTCACACGGCTCTGGCTGATCACAGGTGTGCGTTTGACTGACAGGTACGTACCGTAACATCTTGTAAGGTTTGGTTGAGAGATCGAGGTCGAACCAGCTCAGCCTGCAGTCGTAGCTCCCACAGATCACATGATCACCTGCAGACAGAGACAGCGGTGAGAAAGAAGCTCCGGCCCTCAGTGATTTCACCTGATTATACATATAATCTGCGCTCAGTCTGGTGTTGTGGTGAGTCTGGTTACCCCCGGGGTGGACGGCCATGCTGGAGATCCACTTGGAGTTGGCCTGTAGTTTTTTGGTCATTTCCTGTTTCACCAGGTTGTAGATCCGGACGGAGCGCTGCGTCGCCAGGAAGAAGTAGGGTCTGATGGGGTGGAAGGCTACGGACTGAACCAGACCTTTGTTCTTCCTGAAGGGGTTCTGGCTTCGCCTCCGGCTCACCTGGTGGATAAGAACCTGCAGGTGGCTCGAGTGATCCGGCATCACTGACGCCAGGTAGTCTCCTTTCGCGTGCCATGCCACCTGCTGGATGCCCTGCGGAGATCAATGCTGATCAGTTAGTTCAGTTCAGTTCCTGACCAGGTCTCTTTCATCAAACATGTGGGTCTCTCACTTTGGGATGTTGTATTTTGAGGCGGATCCCCTGGTTAAGCTCCTCCCCCTCCGTGTCAGTCCAGGTGACAGGCCCCGCCTCTTCCGAAGGCTCCTGCTGACCCGACAGGAGTCGCTCTGACGAAGAGACGACCTGTCTGTCTGCCAGAGAGGGAGACAGGATCAATACGACCGAGTCCCTGAAACAAAGACAGACGGGTCATCAGAGAGAGACAGACGGGTCATCAGAGACAGACAGACGGGTCATCAGAGACAGACAGACGGGTCCTTACAGGGCAGCAGCCAGCAGACAGACAGACGGGTTTGGGTTCCAGGCGACACTCTTCACAGCTCCGCCCACCTGGACTGTCTTCATACAGCGAGACGTACGCACCTCCCAGAACCTCACGGAGCCATCGTCACTGCCTGCACACACACACACACACAAACACCCCCCTGTGTCACTGCCTGCACACACACACACACACAAACACCCCCCTGTGTCACTGCCTGCACACACACACCCACCCCCCGTGTCACTGCCTACACACACACACCCACCCCCCGTGTCACTGCCTACACACACACACACACCCCCCCCCCGTGTCACTGCCTACACCCCCCCCCCCCGTGTCACTGCCTACACACACACACCCCCCCCCGTGTCACTGCCTACACACCCCCCGTGTCACTGCCTACACACCCCCCCCCGTGTCACTGCCTACACACCCCCCGTGTCACTGCCTACACACCCCCCCCGTGTCACTGCCTACACACACCCCCCCCCCCGTGTCACTGCACACACACACACACCACACACACACACCCCCCTCTGTGTCACTGCACACACACACACCCACCCCCTCTGTGTCACTGCACACACACACACCCCCCACCCCTCTGTGTCACTGCACACACACACACACACACCCCTCTGTGTCACTGCACACACACACACACACACCCCTCTGTGTCACTGCACACACACACACCCCTCTGTGTCACTGCACACACACACACACACCCATACACACCTGTGTCACTGCACACACACACACCACCCCTACACCTGTGTCACTGCACACACACACACACACCCCCTCTGTGTCACTGCACACACACACACACACACCCCTCTGTGTCACTGCACACACACACACACACACCCCTCTGTTCACTGCACACACACACACACACACACCCCCTGTGTCACTGCACACACACACACACACACACACCCCTGTGTCACTGCACACACACACACACACACACACCCCTCTGTGTCACTGCACACACACACACACACACACACCCCTCTGTGTCACTGCACACACCCACACACACACACACCCCCTCTGTGTCACTGCACACACCCACACACACACACACCCCTCTGTGTCACTGCACACACCCACACACACACACACACCCCTCTGTGTCACTGCACACACCCACACCACACACACCCCTCTGTGTCACTGCACACACCCACACACACACACACCCCTCTGTGTCACTGCACACACCCACACACACACACCCCCTCTGTGTCACTGCACACACCCACACACACACCCTCTGTGTCACTGCACACACCCACACACACACCCCTCTGTGTCACTGCACACACCCACACACACACCCCTCTGTGTCACTGCACACACCCACACACACACCCCTGTGTCACTGCACACACCCACACCCCTGTGTCACTGCACACACACCCCACACACCCCTGTGTCACTGCACACACACCCACACACCCCTGTGTCACTGCACACACACACACCCACACACCCCTGTGTCACTGCACACACACACACCCACACACCCCTGTGTCACTGCACACACACACACCCACACACCCCTGTGTCACTGCACACACACACACACACACACCCCTGTGTCACTGCACACACACACACACACACACCCACACACACCCCTCTGTGTCACTGCGCGCACACACACACACACCCCTCTGTGTCACTGCGCACACACACACACACACCCCTCTGTGTCACTGCGCACACACACACACACACCCCTGTGTCACTGCACACACACACCCCTCTGTGTCACTGCCTGCACACACACACACACCCCTGTGTCACTGCACACACACACACACCCCCTGTGTCACTGCACACACCCACACCACACACACACCCCCCTCTGTGTCACTGCACACACCCACACCCCCCTCTGTGTCACTGCACACACCCACACCCCCTCTGTGTCACTGACACACCCACACCCCCCTGTGTCACTGCACACACCCACCACACCCACACCCCCCTGTGTCACTGCACACACACACACACCCCACACCCCTCTGTGTCACTGCCTGCACACACACCCCTCTGTGTCACTGCCTGCACACAAACCCCTCTGTGTCACTGCCTGCACACACACACACACACACCCCTCTGTGTCACTGCCTGCACACACACACCCCTCTGTGTCACTGCCTGCACACACACACACACACCCCCCTCTGTGTCACTGCCTGCACACACACACAAACACACACACACACACACACACACCCCCGTGTCACTGCCTGCACATACACACACACCCCTGTGTCACTGCACACACACACACACCCCTCTGTGTCACTGCCTGCACACACACACACAAACACACACCCGTGTCACTGCCTGCACACACACACACACACACCCCTCTGTGTCACTGCCTGCACACACACACACACACACCCCTCTGTGTCACTGCCTGCACACACACCCCTCTGTGTCACTGCCTGCACACACACCCCTCTGTGTCACTGCCTGCACACACACCCCTCTGTGTCACTGCACACACACACCCCTCTGTGTCACTGCACACACACACCCCTCTGTGTCACTGCACACACACACCCCTCTGTGTCACTGCACACACACACCCCTCTGTGTCACTGCACACACCCACACACACACCCCTGTGTCACTGCACACACACACACACACACCCCTGTGTCACTGCACACACACACACACACCCCTGTGTCACTGCACACACACACACACACACCCCTGTGTCACTGCACACACACACACACACACCCCTGTGTCACTGCACACACACACACACACACCCCTGTGTCACTGCACACACACACACACACACACCCCTGTGTCACTGCACACACACACACACACCCCTGTGTCACTGCACACACACACACACACCCCTGTGTCACTGCACACACACACACACACCCCCCTCTGTGTCACTGCACACACACACACACACACACACCCTCTGTGTCACTGCACACACACACACACACACACCCCTCTGTGTCACTGCACACACACACACACACACACACCCCTCTGTGTCACTGCACACACACACACACACACACCCCTCTGTGTCACTGCACCACCCACACACACACACACCCCTCTGTGTCACTGCACACACACCCACACACCCCTGTGTCACTGCACACACACACACACACACACCCCTGTGTCGCTGCACACACACACACACACACACACCCCCTGTGTCACTGCACACACACACACACACCCCTGTGTCACTGCACACACACCCACACACCCCTGTGTCACTGCACACACACACCCACACACCCCTGTGTCACTGCACACACACACCCACACACCCCTGTGTCACTGCACACACACACCCACACACCCCTGTGTCACTGCACACACACACCCACACACCCCTGTGTCACTGCACACACACACACACACACCCACACACCCCTGTGTCACTGCACACACACACACACACACCCACACCCCTCTGTGTCACTGCGCACACACACACACACACACACACACACACACACACACACACACCCTCTGTGTCACTGCACACACACACCCCTCTGTGTCACTGCACACACACACACACCCCTCTGTGTCACTGCACACACACACACACACACACCCCTCTGTGTCACTGCACACACACACACACACCTCTGTGTCACTGCACACACACACACACACCCCTGTGTCACTGCACACACACACCCCTCTGTGTCACTGCCTGCACACACACACACACCCCTCTGTGTCACTGCCTGCACACACACACACACACCCCTGTGTCACTGCACACACACACACCCCTCTGTGTCACTGCCTACGCGCGCACACACACACACACACCCCCCTGTGTCACTGCACACACACCACACACACACACACCCCTGTGTCACTGCACACACCCACACACCCCTCTGTGTCACTGCACACACACACACACACACACACACCCCTGTGTCACTGCACACACCCACACACCCCTCTGTGTCACTGCACACACCCACACCCCCCTGTGTCACTGCACACACCCACACCCCCCTGTGTCACTGCCTGCACACACACACACACACACACCCCTCTGTGTCACTGCCTGCACACACACACACACACACCCCCCCTCTGTGTCACTGCCTGCACACACACACAAACACACACACACACACACACCCCCGTGTCACTGCCTGCACATACACACACACCCCTGTGTCACTGCACACACACACACACCCCTCTGTGTCACTGCCTGCACACACACCCCTCTGTGTCACTGCCTGCACACACACCCCTCTGTGTCACTGCCTGCACACACACACACACACACACACAAACACACACCGTGTCACTGCCTGCACACACACACACACCCACCCCTCTGTGTCACTGCCTGCACACACCCCTCTGTGTCACTGCCTGCACACACACCCCTCTGTGTCACTGCCTGCACACACACACACACACACACACACACCCCTCTGTGTCACTGCCTGCGCACACACACACACACACACACACACACACACCCGTGTCACTGCCTGCACATACACACACACCCCTGTGTCACTGCACACACACACACACCCCTCTGTGTCACTGCCTGCACACACACCCCTCTGTATCACTGCCTGCACACACACACAAACACACACACACACACACACACACCCCTCTGTGTCACTGCCTGCACACACACACACACACACACCCCTCTGTGTCACTGCCTGCACACACACCCCTCTGTGTCACTGCCTGCACACACACCCCTCTGTGTCACTGCCTGCACACACACACCCCTCTGTGTCACTGCCTGCACACACACACACACACACACCCCTCTGTGTCACTGCCTGCACACACACACAAACACACACACACACACACACACACACAAACACACACCCGTGTCACTGCCTGCACATACACACACACTCTGAGACTGTTACCTGAGGCGAGCCACTGTCCTGATGGAGACACACTGATGGACCGAACCAGACCGCTGTGACCCCGATACACCTGAACACAGATAGATGATGTCAGTGAGGCCTCACCTGTCTGCTGGGCCTGCGTGCGTGCGTGCGTGCGTACCAGAGACTGTGTGGTGGGAAACGGCTGCAGGTCTTTGGGTTTGGGGAGTTTTGGAATCAGGTCCTCTGGGTTGACGTTGACCTGCAGACAGACAGGTACAGAAACAGACACGTCATTGATCACACACAGACAGGCCTGTGTCCTGATTGGCTGGAGCTGCAGGTGTGTTCGTTACCCTCATCTTCCTCTGTCGGGGACACAGATAGAGGTCGAGGCAGCGCTCGAACCTCTCGTGGATGAAGCGAGGGAACGCAGGAACCTGGCGGAGGCTGGAGAACGCCCTGGGAACAAACGGGAACTTCCTGTCTGACGGATCCTGCTGCTCCCACAGAGCTCGCTGCAGAGAGACAGACAGGTGAGCAAGCAGGTAAGTAGAGAGACAGACAGACCGTAAAGAGACAGACAGGCAGGTAGAGAGACAGACAGACCGTAAAGAGACAGACAGGCAGGTAGAGAGACAGACAGACCGTAAAGAGACAGACCGTAAAGAGACAGACAGGCAGGTAGAGAGACAGACAGACCGTAAAGAGACAGACAGGCAGGTAGAGAGACAGACAGACCGTAAAGAGACAGACCTTAAAGAGACAGACAGCCAGGTAGAGAGACAGACAGTAAAGAGACAGACAGACAGGTGAGCAAGCAGGCAGGTAGAGAGACAGACAAGTAGAGACAGACCGTAAAGAGACAGACAGACAGGTGAGCAAGCAGGCAGGTAGAGAGACAGACAAGTAGAGACAGACAGGCAGGTAGAGAGACAGACAGGCAGGTAGAGAGACAGACAGGCAGGTAGAGAGACAGACAGACCGTAAAGAGACAGACAGACCGTAAAGAGACAGACAGGCAGGTAGAGAGACAGACAGACCGTAAAGAGACAGACAGTAAAGAGACAGACAGGCAGGTAGAGAGACAGACCGTAAAGAGACAGACCGTAGAGAGACAGACCGTAAAGAGACAGACAGGCAGGTAGAGAGACAGACAGACCGTAAAGAGACAGACCGTAGAGAGACAGACCGTAAAGAGACAGACAGGCAGGTAGAGAGACAGACAGACCGTAAAGAGACAGACCGTAGAGAGACAGACCGTAAAGAGACAGACAGCCAGGTAGAGAGACAGACAGTAAAGAGACAGACAGACCGTAAAGAGACAGACAGCCAGGTAGAGAGACAGACAGTAAAGAGACAGACAGACCGTAAAGAGACAGACAGACAGGTGAGCAAGCAGGCAGGTAGAGAGACAGACAAGTAGAGACAGACCGTAAAGAGACAGACAGGCAGGTAGAGAGACAGACAGACCGTAAAGAGACAGACAGGCAGGTAGAGAGACAGACAGGCAGGTAGAGAGACAGACAGACAGGTAGACAGACAGACAGACCGTAAAGAGACAGACAGACAGGTAGACAGACAGACAGACAGTAAAGAGACAGACAGGCAGGTAGAGAGACAGACCGTAGAGAGACAGACCGTAGAGAGACAGACCGTAGAGAGACAGACAGCCAGGTAGACAGACAGACCGTAAAGAGACAGACAGACAGGTGAGCAAGCAGGCAGGTAGAGAGACAGACAAGTAGAGACAGACCGTAAAGAGACAGACAGACAGGTGAGCAAGCAGGCAGGTAGAGAGACAGACAAGTAGAGACAGACCGTAAAGAGACAGACAGGCAGGTAGAGAGACAGACAGACCGTAAAGAGACAGACAGGCAGGTAGAGAGACAGACAGACCGTAAAGAGACAGACAGACAGTAAAGAGACAGACAGGCAGGTAGAGAGACAGACAGACCGTAAAGAGACAGACAGACAGTAAAGAGACAGACAGGCAGGTAGAGAGACAGACAGGCAGGTAGAGAGACAGACAGACAGTAAAGAGAGACAGACAGACAGTAAAGAGACAGACAGACAGGTAGACAGACAGACAGACAGTAAAGAGACAGACAGGCAGGTAGAGAGACAGACAGACCGTAAAGAGACAGACAGACCGTAAAGAGACAGACAGGCAGGTAGAGAGACAGACAGACCGTAAAGAGACAGACAGTAAAGAGACAGACAGGCAGGTAGAGAGACAGACCGTAAAGAGACAGACCGTAGAGAGACAGACCGTAAAGAGACAGACAGGCAGGTAGAGAGACAGACAGACCGTAAAGAGACAGACCGTAGAGAGACAGACCGTAAAGAGACAGACAGGCAGGTAGAGAGACAGACAGACCGTAAAGAGACAGACCGTAGAGAGACAGACCGTAAAGAGACAGACAGCCAGGTAGAGAGACAGACAGTAAAGAGACAGACAGACCGTAAAGAGACAGACAGCCAGGTAGAGAGACAGACAGTAAAGAGACAGACAGACCGTAAAGAGACAGACAGACAGGTGAGCAAGCAGGCAGGTAGAGAGACAGACAAGTAGAGACAGACCGTAAAGAGACAGACAGGCAGGTAGAGAGACAGACAGACCGTAAAGAGACAGACAGGCAGGTAGAGAGACAGACAGACAGGTAGACAGACAGACAGACCGTAAAGAGACAGACAGACAGGTAGACAGACAGACAGACAGTAAAGAGACAGACAGGCAGGTAGAGAGACAGACCGTAGAGAGACAGACCGTAGAGAGACAGACCGTAGAGAGACAGACAGCCAGGTAGACAGACAGACCGTAAAGAGACAGACAGACCGTAAAGAGACAGACAGACAGGTGAGCAAGCAGGCAGGTAGAGAGACAGACAAGTAGAGACAGACCGTAAAGAGACAGACAGACAGGTGAGCAAGCAGGCAGGTAGAGAGACAGACAAGTAGAGACAGACCGTAAAGAGACAGACAGGCAGGTAGAGAGACAGACAGACCGTAAAGAGACAGACAGGCAGGTAGAGAGACAGACAGACCGTAAAGAGACAGACAGGCAGGTAGAGAGACAGACAGACCGTAAAGAGACAGACAGACAGTAAAGAGACAGACAGGCAGGTAGAGAGACAGACAGACCGTAAAGAGACAGACAGACAGTAAAGAGACAGACAGGCAGGTAGAGAGACAGACAGGCAGGTAGAGAGACAGACAGACAGTAAAGAGAGACAGACAGACAGTAAAGAGACAGACAGACAGGTAGACAGACAGACAGACAGTAAAGAGACAGACAGGCAGGTAGAGAGACAGACAGACCGTAAAGAGACAGACAGGCAGGTAGAGAGACAGACAGACCGTAAAGAGACAGACAGGCAGGTAGAGAGACAGACAGACCGTAAAGAGACAGACAGTAAAGAGACAGACAGGCAGGTAGAGAGACAGACAGACCGTAAAGAGACAGACCGTAAAGAGACAGACAGGCAGGTAGAGAGACAGACAGACCGTAAAGAGACAGACAGGCAGGTAGAGAGACAGACAGACCGTAAAGAGACAGACCTTAAAGAGACAGACAGCCAGGTAGAGAGACAGACAGTAAAGAGACAGACAGACCGTAAAGAGACAGACAGACAGGTGAGCAAGCAGGCAGGTAGAGAGACAGACAAGTAGAGACAGACCGTAAAGAGACAGACAGACAGGTGAGCAAGCAGGCAGGTAGAGAGACAGACAAGTAGAGACAGACCGTAAAGAGACAGACAGGCAGGTAGAGAGACAGACAGGCAGGTAGAGAGACAGACAGACAGTAAAGAGACAGACAGGCAGGTAGAGAGACAGACAGACCGTAAAGAGACAGACAGACCGTAAAGAGACAGACAGGCAGGTAGAGAGACAGACCGTAAAGAGACAGACCGTAGAGAGACAGACCGTAAAGAGACAGACAGGCAGGTAGAGAGACAGACAGACCGTAAAGAGACAGACCGTAGAGAGACAGACCGTAAAGAGACAGACAGGCAGGTAGAGAGACAGACAGACCGTAAAGAGACAGACCGTAGAGAGACAGACCGTAAAGAGACAGACAGCCAGGTAGAGAGACAGACAGTAAAGAGACAGACAGACCGTAAAGAGACAGACAGCCAGGTAGAGAGACAGACAGTAAAGAGACAGACAGACCGTAAAGAGACAGACAGACAGGTGAGCAAGCAGGCAGGTAGAGAGACAGACAAGTAGAGACAGACCGTAAAGAGACAGACAGGCAGGTAGAGAGACAGACAGACCGTAAAGAGACAGACAGGCAGGTAGAGAGACAGACAGGCAGGTAGAGAGACAGACAGACAGGTAGACAGACAGACAGACCGTAAAGAGACAGACAGACAGGTAGACAGACAGACAGACAGTAAAGAGACAGACAGGCAGGTAGAGAGACAGACCGTAGAGAGACAGACCGTAGAGAGACAGACCGTAGAGAGACAGACAGCCAGGTAGACAGACAGACCGTAAAGAGACAGACAGACCGTAAAGAGACAGACAGACAGGTGAGCAAGCAGGCAGGTAGAGAGACAGACAAGTAGAGACAGACCGTAAAGAGACAGACAGACAGGTGAGCAAGCAGGCAGGTAGAGAGACAGACAAGTAGAGACAGACCGTAAAGAGACAGACAGGCAGGTAGAGAGACAGACAGACCGTAAAGAGACAGACAGGCAGGTAGAGAGACAGACAGACCGTAAAGAGACAGACAGACAGTAAAGAGACAGACAGGCAGGTAGAGAGACAGACAGGCAGGTAGAGAGACAGACAGACAGTAAAGAGAGACAGACAGACAGTAAAGAGACAGACAGACAGGTAGACAGACAGACAGACAGTAAAGAGACAGACAGGCAGGTAGAGAGACAGACAGACCGTAAAGAGACAGACAGGCAGGTAGAGAGACAGACAGACCGTAAAGAGACAGACAGGCAGGTAGAGAGACAGACAGACCGTAAAGAGACAGACAGTAAAGAGACAGACAGGCAGGTAGAGAGACAGACAGACCGTAAAGAGACAGACCGTAAAGAGACAGACAGGCAGGTAGAGAGACAGACAGACCGTAAAGAGACAGACAGGCAGGTAGAGAGACAGACAGACCGTAAAGAGACAGACCTTAAAGAGACAGACAGCCAGGTAGAGAGACAGACAGTAAAGAGACAGACAGACCGTAAAGAGACAGACAGACAGGTGAGCAAGCAGGCAGGTAGAGAGACAGACAAGTAGAGACAGACCGTAAAGAGACAGACAGACAGGTGAGCAAGCAGGCAGGTAGAGAGACAGACAAGTAGAGACAGACCGTAAAGAGACAGACAGGCAGGTAGAGAGACAGACAGGCAGGTAGAGAGACAGACAGGCAGGTAGAGAGACAGACAGACCGTAAAGAGACAGACAGTAAAGAGACAGACAGCCAGGTAGAGAGACAGACAGTAAAGAGACAGACCGTAGAGAGACAGACCGTAAAGAGACAGACAGGCAGGTAGAGAGACAGACAGACCGTAAAGAGACAGACAGTAAAGAGACAGACAGCCAGGTAGAGAGACAGACAGTAAAGAGACAGACAGACCGTAAAGAGACAGACAGACAGGTGAGCAAGCAGGCAGGTAGAGAGACAGACAAGTAGAGACAGACCGTAAAGAGACAGACAGACAGGTGAGCAAGCAGGCAGGTAGAGAGACAGACCGTAAAGAGACAGACAGACCATAAAGAGACAGACAGGCAGGTAAAGAGACAGACAGGCAGGTAGAGAGACAGACAGGCAGGTAGAGAGACAGACAGACAGGTAGACAGACAGACAGACAGTAAAGAGACAGACAGGCAGGTAGAGAGACAGACCGTAGAGAGACAGACCGTAGAGAGACAGACAGCCAGGTAGAGAGACAGACAGTAAAGAGACAGACAGACCGTAAAGAGACAGACAGACAGGTGAGCAAGCAGGCAGGTAGAGAGACAGACAAGTAGAGACAGACCGTAAAGAGACAGACAGACAGGTGAGCAAGCAGGCAGGTAGAGAGACAGACAAGTAGAGACAGACCGTAAAGAGACAGACAGACAGGTGAGCAAGCAGGCAGGTAGAGAGACAGACAAGTAGAGACAGACCGTAAAGAGACAGACAGGCAGGTAGAGAGACAGACAGACCGTAAAGAGACAGACAGGCAGGTAGAGAGACAGACAGGCAGGTAGAGAGACAGACAGACCGTAAAGAGACAGACAGGCAGGTAGAGAGACAGACAGACAGTAAAGAGACAGACAGACAGGTAGACAGACAGACAGACAGTAAAGAGACAGACAGGCAGGTAGAGAGACAGACAGACAGGTAGACAGACAGACAGACAGTAAAGAGACAGACCGTAAAGAGACAGACAGTAAAGAGACAGACAGTAAAGAGACAGACAGGCAGGTAGAGAGACAGACAGACCGTAAAGAGACAGACAGACAGGTAGACAGACAGACAGACAGTAAAGAGACAGACAGGCAGGTGCAGGTCTGTAACCAGGTCTAACAGGTGACTCTTCAGAGGGACGTACCTCTTCGTCGGTGAACAGGTACTCAGGTGGGGGGTTGTAGGACTCGTGGTGACCAGGTAGAGGGGTCTTGGGGGCCGGCAGGTGCATCCTGTGTCTGGCCAGGATAGAGGAGTCCTCGCTGGCCCACAGGTCGTAGTAGCGCCCCCTGCTGTCATCCTCCTGCCGCCGAGGCTTGATCCAGCCCATCTTTATGGCGTGAACCAGTTTGGACACCTTCTCCTTCTCCACCAGAGACGGGATGAAGCTGCGCTTATCAGCCGGCCGGTTAGTGACCGGGTGGAGCATCAGGTCGGAACTGAAGAACTCCACCTGAGGCTGGGGGAGACAAGATATCACACAGTCCACATCAGAGCACACCTGCACAAGTCTCTGAAACATCAATTAGATAAACAGGATCTATAAAGTGTATGAAGCTGAAACTGATCAGGAATCAATCATCCGTCATGCTGTGATCGGTCACACTGATGGAGCTGTGGGGTCTGTGGTGTCTGGAACTGTGGAGTCTGTAGGGCCTGGAGCTGTGGGGTCTGGAGCTGTGGGGGTCTGTGGGGTCTGGAGCTGTGGGGTCTATAGGATCTGCAGCTGTGGGGTCTTTAGGGTCTGGATCTATGGAGTCTGGATCGATGGGGTCTGGAGCTGGGGAGTCTGTAGGGTCTGGAGCTGTGGGGTCTGGAGCTGGGGAGTCTGTAGGGTCTGGAGCTGTGGGGTCTGGATCGATGGGGTCTGGATCGATGGGGTCTGGAGCTGGGGATTCTGGAGCTGGGGAGTCTGTAGGGTCTGGAGCTGGGGAGTCTGGAGCTGTGGGGTCTGTAGGGCCTGGAGCTGGGGGGTCTGTAGGGTCTGGAGCTGGGGAGTCTGGAGCTGGGGGGTCTGTAGGGCCTGGAGCTGGGGGGTCTGTAGGGTCTGGAGCTGGGGGGTCTGTAGGGTCTGGAGCTGGGGGGTCTGGAGCGATGGGGTCTGGAGCTGGGGGGTCTGGAGCGATGGGGTCTGGAGCTGGGGGGTCTGGAGCGATGGGGTCTGGAGCGATGGGGTCTGGAGCTGGGGAGTCTGGAGCTGGGGAGTCTGGAGCTGGGGTGTCTCTGGGGTCTGCAGCTGTGGAGTCTGGGGGGTCTGGAGCTGGGGTGTCTGTGGGGTCTGCAGCTGTGGAGTCTGGGGGGTCTGGAGCTGGGGTGTCTGTGGGGTCTGCAGCTGTGGAGTCTGCAGCTGTGGAGTCTGCAGCTGTGGAGTCTTTAGGGTCTGGGGGGTCTGGAGCTGTGGGGTCTGGGGGGTCTGGAGCTGTGGGGTCTGGGGGGTCTGGAGCTGTGGGGTCTGTAGGGTCTGCAGCTGTGGGGTCTGGAGCTGTGGGGTCTGGGGGGTCTGGAGCTGTGGGGTCTGGGGGGTCTGGAGCTGTGGGGTCTGGGGGGGTCTGGAGCTGTGGGGTCTATAGGATCTGCAGCTGTGGGGTCTTTAGGGTCTGGATCTGTGGGGTCTGGATCGATGGGGTCTGGATCTATGGGGTCTGTAGGGTCTGGAGCTGTGGGGTCTGTAGGGTCTGGAGCTGTGGGGTCTGGAGCTGGGGAGTCTATAGGGTCTGGAGCTGGGGGGTCTTTAGGGTCTGGATCTATGGGGTCTGGAACTGGGGGGTCTATAGGGTCTGGAGCTGGGGAGTCTATAGGGTCTGGATCTATGGGGTCTGTAGGGTCTGGAGCTGTGGGGTCTGGAGCTGTGGGGTCTGGAGCTGTGGGGTCTGGAGCTGTGGGGTCTGTAGGGTCTGGAGCTGTGGGGGCTGGAGCTGGGGAGTCTATAGGGTCTGGAGCTGGGGGGTCTTTAGGGTCTGGATCTATGGGGTCTGGAACTGGGGGGTCTATAGGGTCTGGAGCTGGGGAGTCTATAGGGTCTGGAGCTGTGGGGTCTGGAGCTGGGGGTGTCTATAGGGTCTGGAGCTGGGGGTGTCTATAGGGTCTGGAGCTGGGGGTGTCTATAGGGTCTGGAGCTGGGGGGTCTGGGGGGTCTGGAGCTGGGGGGTCTGGGGGGTCTGGAGCTGGGGGGTCTGGGGGGTCTGGAGCTGGGGGGTCTGGAGCTGGGGGGTCTGGAGCTGGGGGGTCTGGAGCTGGGGGGTCTGGGGGGTCTGGAGCTGTGGGGTCTATAGGATCTGGAGCTGGGGAGTCTGGAGCTGGGGAGTCTGTAGGGTCTGGAGCTGTGGGGTCTGGAGCTGTGGGGTCTGGAGCTGGGGAGTCTGTAGGGTCTGGAGCTGTGGGGTCTGGAGCTGTGGGGTCTGGAGCTGTGGGGTCTGGAGCTGTGGGGTCTGGAGCTGTGGGGGCTGGAGCTGTGGGGGCTGTAGGGTCTGGAGCTGGGGGGTCTGTAGGGTCTGGAGCTGGGGGGTCTGTAGGGTCTGGAGCTGGGGGGTCTGTAGGGTCTGGATCTATGGGGTCTGGAGCTGGGGGGTCTATAGGGTCTGGAGCTGTGGAGTCTATAGGGTCTGGAGCTGTGGGGTCTGGGGGGTCTGGAGCTGTGGGGTCTATAGGATCTGCAGCTGTGGGGTCTATAGGATCTGGAGCTGGGGAGTCTGGAGCTGGGGAGTCTGGAGCTGGGGAGTCTGGAGCTGGGGAGTCTGGAGCTGGGGAGTCTGGAGCTGGGGAGTCTGGAGCTGGGGAGTCTGGAGCTGGGGAGTCTGGAGCTGGGGAGTCTGGAGGGTCTGGAGCTGTGGGGTCTGGAGCTGTGGGGTCTGTAGGGTCTGGAGCTGGGGGGTCTTTAGGGTCTGGATCTATGGGGTCTGGAGCTGGGGGGTCTGTAGGGTCTGCAGCTGGGGGGTCTATAGGATCTGCAGCTGGGGGGTCTGTAGGGTCTGGAGCTGGGGGGTCTATAGGGTCTGGAGCTGGGGGGTCTGGGGAGGCGCCATCGCGCTCCTCGGTCTGAACTCCTTCCTCTGCTGGATCACTGGGTGGAGCCTGAGCGTACCTGGTATTCGTTGAAGTTGACATCTCCAAACTGGCCTTTCTGCAGGCGGTTCACCAGCTCCACCTGCTCGTCCGACAGCACGATGTCACTTCCTGTCTTCTTGTCGTGGACCGTTCTCCTGCAGACAAACAGAACGCTGTTAGCATCATTAGCATTCCCTCTCTAAACCAATGGGGGAGCTAGCATCACGCTAGCAGGCTCACCAGTATTCTGGGTTCTCCATTTTGTCCAGGAAGTCGTCCAGCTCGTCCTTGTTCCTGATTGGTTTGTAGATCTTCTTCCCGTCCAGGTCGTAGCCGATGTGCGGGAAGTCTTTGTACCACTCCATGGGAATGTTCCCCACCGTGTTCCTGATGTCCTGCAGCAGAGCGTCAGAGGACGGCATTTACTCACCTCGCCACTTTCTATCTAACCTGAGTGATATCATGCTTCACTGATTCAGCACGTCCGCTGGCTCTCAGACACACTGAGACGGAGCCGCGTGTTTATAGAAAAACTAACGCTGAGAAGTCACTTTATGCACGTTCTTAACACAAAGCTGCGCACGTCGGAGAAATAGGTTATTAGCAAGCATGTGAGAAGCTAATAAGGACATGCTAACGAGGTTAGCGCACTCAGCTTGGACTGCACAGAACAGGAGGCTCACGCTCAGACTGCCTCTCATCAGCTTTTAAATTAAACTTGCGGTTGTTAAAGGTACGTGCTAATTAACCGGCGAGACACTAAAAAGAATCCTGATCTCACAAACACGTCTTTGAATGAACGTTTCTGCTGCAGCGACTGAAAGTTCCTCTGAGATCTGCTGTCTGCCGGGGCTGAACGGTAAATTACAGAAAATAATCTAACTGTAATTTCTTTTCCTAATACTGCGATTTAATATGCAATTAACTCTTTACCTTCTGTAGTATTCAGAACGGACAGGCAGTAAATCAGAGTCTGACCATCACAGTATCAGAGCGCACACTGCCGCTTCCTCTGACACGCTGATGAAGGAATTATTATTATTATTATGAGCACGGGTGGAGAAGAAGTTTCAGATTATAATATGAGAAAGATCATTTGAGTCGAGTCATAGCATTAAATAATCTGACATCATCAGGTCGGCCTAGTTCACCACAAACCCACAGTTAATGCGTCCGTCTCAAAAACTACACTGTAAAACACTCAGTCACACGACTGCACGCATCATTTATGAAGTCAGGGCACATCTGGAACATGAACGCGGCCGTGGTGTATCATAACTATGTGCTACTGTCAGCGCCATTACTGTAACAATCAAACGTTTCAGCTCATAACGTGAGGTAACACGACTTTAACGTGAAGCTAGCTTGCTAACTGGCTTACGGAGACAAGTCTTCATCGTCCACAGAGACACAGCGTTACGCGCCTCCTCTCGTTTCCAGGAGAGCGCACGACCTTTCTGTCTGAGTGAAGTGCTGCCACACTCTGGAGGTTTTCGGTAGTGAAGGTGCAGCGCTAACGTTCTGTGGTTTTACTGTTCACATCACGTCACTCCGTCAAGCTCATGCTGTCGTTTCGACCCGATGAAATCATGAAACGGTGGCAACAAATTCAATAGTCGACTACGTTGATCAGTTGTTGCCCTTCACTTGTAGATCGTGTTTTGTATTTGTGGACCAGGAGGTGTTTGGGGATTTTGACTCTGCGTGTTTTGTAACGTGTGACGCAACGTCGGGCCTTTCAGTTACTGAGGCATCGTTTCACCGCCGGAGACACTCCTCTGTCATCAAGACTGAGATCGAGAGTTGCTGTTGTAACATTGATGTTCAGGATGTTGGAAAACCTGACAGAACACTGACCCAGATCCAACACACCTAATCCAGGCCGGTAGAACGTTACTCTTACTGTCAGACACTCAAACAGAACGTTACAACTGATTCCCCGACAAGAGAACCCAGAAGAACAAACTGGTCTCACCTCCTCATCTGAAGAGTCGCGCTCGTACTCGTCTTCTTGATTTTCTTTTCTCGCTCCTGCCTCCTGCTGCTCCTCTATCTGCAGGTGTAACAGAACACAGGTGACGTTCTACAGGAGAACACAGCAGGCTCCTCACGTTCTACACTGCTGAACAGGCGGGTCAGCATCAGCCAATCAGCTGTCAGACTAACACGCAGGTTAAACTACCTGCTGAGTCTGCTCTGTTCCCGTCTTCAGATCTTCACCATCATCGTTATCATCATCTGATTCCTCCTCTTCCTCCTCACCGTCTTCCTCATCCTCACTTTCACTCCCAGAATCCTCCAGTCCAGAGTAGACGCTGTCCTCGCTGTCCGACAGATCTTCATCCTCCTCCTCAGCAGGTTTCTTGTTGAAGTCGAAGATCTGAAGAGAACAAACACAGATTCAAACGGCAGAAGCCCACGCCAAACTCCATACAAAAACCTGCTGATTTTAGCAGCGCTGATCTCTCCAGACGAAAGGGAACATGCTGGCTGGGTTCAGACCCCACAAACAATCACATCAACATATTTACATTATTTTCAGTTGAAATGCAGAAATTACCATTCCCACTAAAACCATGATTCATCGCAAAACCTGTCAAATTAGCATAATTTGATCTTAAACCCGTCAGATTCTGACTGGAGTTTGGTGTGAGTCTGTCCTGGCAGCATCTGTGAGCTCATGTCCTGAAATGAACAGCAGGGCTAACATGCTACACTGTTGTTAGCGGTGGGTTTGATGTTTACACGGTCAGCTGATCAGATCTATTAACACTGTTGAATACAGTGAAACATTAGCTGACTTCAGCTAAGATTAAAGGTGATTAAGAGGAAACTGACATGTATCCGAACCACCAGAACTCCATTCAGATTATGAGCGTTTTAAACTGCGGTGCTTCTCCTTTAAACATTTGTTATTACTTTAATTAAATAACTGTTGGAGTAGTCTCAGCTGATCTCTGTTAACATTAGTTTGAGAAAGAATCGAGGAGAGGACAGAGCCCACAGAGGAGCTCTGAAGAAGAGCAAAGGGGTTTAAAATGGAGAGATTCTTTCAGAGTTTGGTGCAAGTCGGTCTCAGCTCAGCAGCCAGACAAGCTAGCAGTTAATAGAAACCGTATTACGGTAACTCTTGTGTGTATCTATCCAAAACACTGATGACAGTATCTATTAACCAGCTTTAGCGAAGATTAGCATGTTTATTTCCAGGAGAAATAACCTGACCGACAACGCGGTGTCTCCGCGTAGAACTCCATTCAGAATCTGGCCGTTTTAAACTGCTCTACTTCTCTTGAAGCTTTAAACCCTCCTGTGATGGGCAGCTGGACTCGGTCTGGACTCGGTCTGGACTCCTCTCCGGTTCGGCCCACCTCTCTGAACCTTCACGCAGTCAGTGGCTCAGTTTGAGCAGCATTTCTCTCTCTCAGCAATCCTGTTAGCATGCTAACAGTTAGCCGCCAGATTCTCCCCAGTTAACCGGTGAACTCCTCTCCTGTCAGAGGCTCACCTCCTCCTGCTCCTCCTGCTCCTCCTGCTCCTCCTGCTCCTCCGGCTCCTCCGGCTCCTCCTGACTCCTCTTCTTTACACTTTTCCGTCGGACTTTCGTCGACTCTTTGCTGGGCTCGGTGCTCCGCATGTCTCCGCTGCTGCTCTCCTCCATCACACAGCACGTGGGACCTGGAGGGTTAAAGGTCACACGTCACAGCTGGACGGTTTCCTGCGGGCGCCATCTTGTGGTCATGTTACAGTTTTTCTTGAAATGATGACTCTTTTCTCGAAACTCTAAACACAAATCCACAACTTCTCGGCCAGTTAATGTCCTATTTTCCTTGTTGCAGTTGATTGGGTAACACATGAGACACGCCCACCAAACGGGAGCAAACACACCCCGAAGCCCGTTGCAGAACGTTGCGCAACGTTTCAAGGAAACATGCCGTTCAGTCTGAAAACGTTGCAAACCGCTGCAAAACGTTTTGAGATTGAACTCCCCGCTGTTCCCGCCCCCAGAAACCGTTCACATGACAACAGAAACATGTTTTATTCCTCACTGTTCTCCTGCTCCTCTCCCTGCTCCTCCTCCTCCTCACCCTCCTCCTCCTCCTTCTCCTCCTATCCCTCCTCCTTCTCCTCCTCTCCCTCCTGCTCCTCTCCCTCCTGCTCTTGCTCCTGCTCCTCTCCCTCCTCCTCCTGCTCCTGCTGCTCCTCCTCTCCGTCCTGCTCTTGCTCCTGCTGCTCCTGCTCCTCCTCCTACTCCTGCTCCTGCTGCTCCTGCTGCTCCTGCTCCTCCTGATCCTGCTCCTCTCCCTCCTCCTCCTGCTCCTCCTGGGGAGGGGGCGCTGGGATTGGGCCAATGTCAACACAATGTGAAGGGGAGAAGTGAAGGAGAGAAGTGAAGAGAGAAGTGAAGGAGAGAAGTGAAGGAGAGAAGTGAAGAGAGAAGTGAAGAGAGAAGTGAAGGAGAGAAGTGAAGGAGAGAAGTGACGTGAAGGGTGTAAGTGAAGGGTAGAAGTGAAGGGTGTAAGTGAAGGAGAGAAGTGAAGTGAAGGGTGTAAGTGAAGGAGAGAAGTGAAGGAGAGAAGTGAAGAGAGAAGTGAAGAGTAGAAGTGAAGGAGAAAAGTGAAGGAGAGAAGTGAAGGGTAGAAGTGAAGGAGAGAAGTGAAGGAGAGAAGTGAAGAGAGAAGTGAAGGAGAGAAGTGAAGGAGAGAAGTGAAGGGTAGAAGTGAAGGAGAGAAGTGAAGAGAGAAGTGAAGGGTAGAAGTGAAGGGTAGAAGTGAAGGGTGGAAGTGAAGGAGAGAAGTGAAGGGTAGAAGTGAAGGAGAGAAGTGAAGGAGAGAAGTGAAGTGAAGGGTAGAAGTGAAGGGTAGAAGTGAAGGGTGGAAGTGAAGGAGAGAAGTGAAGTGAAGGGTGGAAGTGAAGGAGAGAAGTGAAGTGAAGGGTAGAAGTGAAGGGTAGAAGTGAAGGGTGGAAGTGAAGGAGAGAAGTGAAGGAGAGAAGTGAAGTGAAGGGTGGAAGTGAAGGGTAGAAGTGAAGGGTGGAAGTGAAGGAGAGAAGTGAAGTGAAGGGTGTAAGTGAAGGAGAGAAGTGAAGGAGAGAAGTGAAGGAGAGAAGTGAAGAGAGAAGTGAAGGGTAGAAGTGAAGGAGAGAAGTGAAGGAGAGAAGTGAAGGGTAGAAGTGAAGGAGAGAAGTGAAGGAGAGAAGTGAAGAGAGAAGTGAAGGAGAGAAGTGAAGGAGAGAAGTGAAGGGTAGAAGTGAAGGAGAGAAGTGAAGAGAGAAGTGAAGGAGAGAAGTGAAGGAGAGAAGTGAAGGAGAGAAGTGAAGGGTAGAAGTGAAGGAGAGAAGTGAAGGGTAGAAGTGAAGGAGAGAAGTGAAGGAGAGAAGTGAAGTGAAGGGTAGAAGTGAAGGGTAGAAGTGAAGGGTGGAAGTGAAGGAGAGAAGTGAAGGGTAGAAGTGAAGGAGAGAAGTGAAGGAGAGAAGTGAAGTGAAGGGTAGAAGTGAAGGGTAGAAGTGAAGGGTGGAAGTGAAGGAGAGAAGTGAAGTGAAGGGTGTAAGTGAAGGGTAGAAGTGAAGGAGAGAAGTGAAGGAGAGAAGTGAAGTGAAGGGTAGAAGTGAAGGGTAGAAGTGAAGGGTGGAAGTGAAGGAGAGAAGTGAAGTGAAGGGTGGAAGTGAAGGAGAGAAGTGAAGTGAAGGGTAGAAGTGAAGGGTGGAAGTGAAGGAGAGAAGTGAAGGAGAGAAGTGAAGGAGAGAAGTAAAGTGAAGGGTGGAAGTGAAGGGTAGAAGTGAAGGGTGGAAGTGAAGGAGAGAAGTGAAGTGAAGGGTGTAAGTGAAGGAGAGAAGTGAAGGAGAGAAGTGAAGGAGAGAAGTGAAGAGAGAAGTGAAGGGTAGAAGTGAAGGGTGGAAGTGAAGGGTAGAAGTGAAGTGAAGGGTGGAAGTGAAGGAGAGAAGTGAAGAGAGAAGTGAAGGAGAGAAGTGAAGTGAAGGGTAGAAGTGAAGGGTAGAAGTGAAGTGAAGGGTGGAAGTGAAGGAGAGAAGTGAAGAGAGAAGTGAAGGAGAGAAGTGAAGTGAAGGGTAGAAGTGAAGGGTAGAAGTGAAGTGAAGGGTGGAAGTGAAGGAGAGAAGTGAAGAGAGAAGTGAAGAGAGAAGTGAAGGAGAGAAGTGAAGGAGAGAAGTGAAGTGAAGGGTGGAAGTGAAGGAGAGAAGTGAAGTGAAGGGTGGAAGTGAAGGAGAGAAGTGAAGTGAAGGGTGGAAGTGACGCCTGAACGGAAACCTCTTCCAGAAGAGGACTGCTGCTGCCGGGGCTTCACCCGGGTCTGTGGGACCTGCTGAAGAATCTGGACCGGGTCTGTGCTGGTACTGGCTCATGGTCCGGTTCACACCGCCCCCCCCCAGGTTCCTGTAACAAAGCTAAAATGCTGTCTATCCCGGCGCCGGGCGGGACGATACAAAGTTCCACATGGTTAGATTTCCATAGTTATCAGGATTGTTGCTCCTGAGTGAAAGCTGAAGGAAGCAGATGGTTCTTCTGGTCAGAACATGAAGATCTTTTAGCAAACAGCGGATCACTGATCACAAATATGCACCGGTTTCGTTTTTCAGCCCCTTTTTCCTCAACAAATGAAACATCTTCACAGAAAAAGTGCTGACTCAAATGAATAAGATCCAACATTTATTTCATATTTACTGAACATTTTATTTTGTTATTGAGGAAAATGTCCCTGTGATAATTGTGTTACTGCTTTATTGTCCAGCGCTTCCCTGCATCCTTGAACCTTCACGCTTCCCTGCATCCTTGAACCTTCACGCTTCCCTGCATCCTTGAACCTTCACGCTTCCCTGCATCCTTGAACCTTCACTGAGACTGTTTAAAACGAGCCCTCACGTCCCCGTGCTGGCTGGACCCGTCCCTCTAAAGCTGCTGCTGGAGCGCAACAAGGTCCAGCTGCAGACCCAAGCACCGTTTCCATGCTGCAGTTTATAAAAGTTGCCCGTCGGCGTTTATCAAAGGGAACAAACGACTGTATTTCACTCTGATATTGTTCATTGTGGCAAGAAACCAAGACCCGGACCGAGCTGCTGCTCAGCGGGACCGAGAGAACACGAGTTTACTGCTGTTCCCAAGCTCTCTTCTGGTGTGCAGGATCGTCCCTCTTTGTCCTCTCATCAACCTTTTAAATGCTGTGGCAGAAGACCGCGTCCTCTTCCGTTACAATGACCATTTCACTGGGGCACTTGGACCCAGGGGCACGGGCCGCGGTGAAAAGGGTCTAGCGACGCCCGTGGTCTGTGGCCTCCCGCTTTTCAGCCAGTTCACACGCCACACCTTGTATTTCTCCCGCTGAGAAGCAAGTTTAGAGAAAAGGTTGCTGTTGTAATGGACGGTGCTTTCCCTGCTGCCCCATTTTTCAGATCAGATTTCTTCACTAGCTGTTAACAAGAGTCGAACTTCTGCTGAGGAAACAATCTCACATGTTACCTCTGACTTCTATCAGAGATCATAAACCTCCTCCTTCTTTTGTCCATTTATTCCTAAACTAAGTCAGGATAATGCTCAAGTATTTGAAAGTCGTCTATCAGTGAACTGATTTCCAATAAAAGCCCCGTTGCCATTTGAATTTTACAGAACTTTCTGGGAGGACAGTAAAGACAGGAGTTTTCACTTTATAAAATATCAGTAGCAGTGTCTCATCAGTTAGACGCACAGTTACCAGAGGCAAAAAGCAGCGGTGCCCAGAATCATTAACATCTGACGCCCAAATACTGAAGGAATACAAACAGGTCTTCAAAATGAATTATTATTAATATTATTATTACTAAAAACTGAAGGTAACGTCCGACTGTGTTGGAGGCGTCAAGTGTTGAGATTAACCAGAGGATGTGACACGTTTCCTGAAACCTTCGACCGTGTTCTGAAAACCGCTGACTCTTCTGGCCAATCCAAACACTCGCTTCAAAACCAGGTGATCTGGGCTCAGAACCTGACTCTCGGTCAGCAGGTAGAACACCAGCGTCCAGGAAACACATTTCCCAATTTAAAAAAGTAATCTCAACTTGGTGCAGTAAATATCTAGCATCCTGTAAGTACTGCAAGTAATACAGTAATACTTCCATATAAATACAGCACTGTGAGCCCAAAGAAAGTCTAAATTAAAAGCAGTCAAAAATCTAAATCACAGTGAATGAGAGATTCATCGCGGCTCACATCACACGCAGCCCTTTGAGCGGGCAAAGGGGGACACGGCCGGACCGGAACAGCACGCCACACCTGCCTCAGCACAGGAGAGAATGTCAGCCACAGACCTTCCGGCAGCAGGCAGAGAGAAACTCCTTTCTTGGACTGAAGTAAGGGCCGCAGGTTGAAGGGAAACATTTAGGAGTCACCGGTGAACCTCTTGCTCAGCGGGACACCGCAGTGAAAGCTGACGTGGTCCAATAGACAGGACGCACCGCTGATGATCCCGCTGCTCGCTGCTTGCATCACAGTGCAAAACCGGTTTTAGTCAGTGAGAATGTATTTTGGAAAAAGTGTCTTGACTTCCTGAACCTGTTCAAGGTTTAAAAAAGAGGCCATGCAGCATTTGGTTCAGAGAGTGACTGTTTTAGCCATCGTGAAAAACTGTAACATGAGCGGCACAAAGGTCAAAAGGTCAGTGACATGTCGGTATCTTGGTGGATAAATCAGCATCTGAGAGAGTTTCTCCTAACTTCTCGCCCAAAATAGAAAAACGAAGACAGTTTTTAATGGTTGGCTGCAGAGAGACGTCACCACGCAAGCACTGCTGTCGATTTGAAGAAGAGCATACCCTGCCATTCACTGCATGTTGACCCAAAGAGCCACTGACTCACTTTTCTTTATCAAATCTGAGTACGTGAAAAGGAAAACGTGTGTTAGAAGCTCCTCTGAAGGAGGCTTTATGAAGTGGATCAAGCAGTGTTAGTCCAAACTTCCCCTCAAGCTCTCCGACTTCCATAAACAAGCTCTTGAAGCGCGAAGAATGGATTTCAAACACAACAAACGTGTGTTATTTAGAAACAAGTCCAGTTCACAAACGAGTGGATCGATGAGGGTGTGATATTGGTTGAATTCTGTCCGTGATAAGGGTTTGGAGATTGTGAGGCAAACTGAGCAAGCCCTAGATCCTATGCAGTTTGCTTATAGGGCACATAGAGGAGTTGAGGATGCTACAATTACTCTACTTAATCTCTTGCTTAAGCACTTAGAAGGGAGAAAGATGCGTGCCAGACTGTTGTTTGTTGATTTTTCCTCAGCTTTTAACACTATCCAACCTCACATTTTAGCCAAAAGACTAATAGAGCATTTTAGCCTCAGCAAGAATTTGGTGGGTTGGATATTGGATTTTTTGATAAACAGAACACAGAGGGTGAGAGTAAATGGCATTTTGTCAAATTTACTGTGTACATGGACTGGCTCACCACAGGGCTGTGTTCTTTCACCCTTATTTTATATTTTGTACACTAACATGTGCCAAAGCATGTATACAAACAGAACGATACTGAAATATGCTGATGACACAGTTATTGTGAGTCTGTTAAATGATGGTGAATCTGGTCACGGTCCTATTATTGAAGAGTTTGTCTCCTGGTGTTACAAATCCTATTTGGAGTTAAATATAGAAAAAACAAAAGACATGATCATAGATTTTAGAAACAGTGCTTCTAATTATTACTCTACGGTCATCAAAGACCAGGCGGTGGATTGTGTAGAAAGCTGCAAATATCTTGGGACTGTCATAGACTCTAAATTGACTTTTGAAAAAAATTGTGAGTCTGTATGTAAAAAGGGTCACCAGCGTCTGTTTTGCCTCAGAAAGTTGTCCAGATTTCATATTGATAAATCTATGATGATCCTTTTCTACCATGCTTTTGTTGAATCGGTCTTGTCGTTTCTCCCTTGTATCTTGGTTTGGAAATTTGTCTTTGAAGAACAAAAATTCTTTGAACCAAATTGTTAGGTGGGCTAGTAAGATCATAGGTGAATCTCAACTCAACCTTGTAGGTCTTTATTCCAGTCAGTTACAGCATAAGGTGAGTTTCATTATTGGAGACTGTTCCCACCCTTTACATGCTGAGTTTCAGCTCCTCCCCTCTGGATGTCGGTTTGCTGCCACTAGGTGTAGAACCAAACGATACAGGAATACTTTTGTTCCCGCTGCCATAGAATTAATGAATAAAATTAGCAGTAGATGACACTCTTTGTTATGTATAGCACCTTATGTGTTTTAGCCAGGGGGGGCGGGCGGGTAAGGAGGGTGGGGGTTAGGGGGTGGTGGTGTAGAGGCACACTGCCATGTTCCTTTTAGAAGTTTTAGGCTTTGGATATTTTATAATGTTCTATGCTTATTGTTTGTTTTGATGTTTTTATGTATGGATTGCCGAAAGTCTCCTGTCTGCACAAAAATTTTACCCTCGGTTACTAATAAAGACACCTTGACCTTGGATGCTCCTCCGTAGACACCCTCCCTGTAACAAACCGTTTTCTCCTTTATGTTCCTTCTGTAAACTAGAAGTTGAATCTTTTCTTTAATTGGTGCTTCGTTGCGCTTTAACACATTAACCTGTTTCTAGATTGTAAAACTGACTCCCGACCTCTCGAGAACTCTGTCCAACTATTATGTCTTCAAAACTCCATCTGTTCTGTACAGAATTACAATCAGGCTCTAAATTATCATCACACAAAAAAAGATATTAAAAGCTCTTTAATAATAACACATTTCTTTATCAAAAATCTGTTGAAGCTTGAAAGCCTGAACTGTTGGATACTGTTTTCCACGGAGGTTCATCACAGACTTCAGAGGCCTCACTGGTCGGTCTGCATCGTCCACCCGCAGACTTAATCATTGGCACGTTCTTGTTTCCAAGGTTGTCCTCGGTCTGCTTCCCCCAGACCTACAAACCTACATCTGAAAGAAAGGCACAGGAAGATATTGTCTTCGTTCTGAGGACTTTTACTACTATCTGTCCCTCAAGTCCGGACTGAGTTGGGAAAAGGGGCGCTTCAGTATGCGGCCCCCTGCGCTTGGAATCAGCTGCAAAATGTCCTGAATCTTCAGGAGCCGGTTTCACTGGGTGCTTTTAAAGTACTTTTCCATGACATGGAGGCTGTAGATGTTTTGAATGATTACTCGGACGATCCTTGTTGTTTATCACTTGTGATAAATATATATGAAATTTAGATATTGTATGACCTTGTAACTCAAGTATTCCCATCATAAATTGTTATATGTTTTACGTATTAATATCTGCAACCTTGTTAATTGTGCTGCTTGCCGTCTCGGCCAGGACGCTCTTGGAAAAGAGATTTTTAATCTCAATGACTTTTCTTTCTGGTTAAATAAAAGTAAAATAAAATAAATATACAGGTTCTCTCGTTCACCATGTGTTTTGTTGTGTTTTAATACATTTTTTATCATTTTATTTTTGTTGTTGCGTTTTCTTTTCCCGGTCTGCTTGGTCTTTATAGTTTCTGTGTTGCCTTATCTCTTAATGCAAATCATTTTCCTGTGATATTGTTAATATTCAGTGCTTGTTCATTTGTTTGTGATTAATAAAGTGTCAAAAAGTTTTAAATATTAAAATGTGTTGTTTCCGGGTAAACTCTGTGATCCCGCTGCACTCGTTACCAGGCAACATGGAAGCGCGTGCGCACACAGAGCAGAAGATGGATTTGTTTTTGTGATTTTACGATTCCTGGACAAAATCACTTGCCTGTGATCCCAGAGAGCGAGCGTGATCAAAGTAACTCAGAAAAATAAAAGTACTAAGACCTCACGGTCAAATACTGCACTGAAAAAGTTAAGTAAAAGTATCTAAGTAGGTTATAAGCAGGAAAATGAAGAAGTAGCCAATTAAAAATAAAAGCAGCCTACTCACAGCAGAAAGGACAGTATGACTATTAACTATTATATCATTGGATTGTTATTCCTCATGCAGTAATGTAGCTGGTTGAGGTTGAACTATTTTATGATATTAATGATCAATTTTATTATGTATTGATCAGCCGATCATTTTCTCCATTAATCGTAATAAATTCTGAAAATAGTGAGAAATGTTGTCACAGTTACCCAGAGTGTCACCTTCACAGTGCAAACCTCAAAATGATTGAAAATATATTAAAATAATCAACAATTAAAGCAGCAAACCTTCATGTTTGTGAAGCTGGAACCATGAAATGTTTTTAAATGAAAAATGACTCAAATCAAACAGGTGCCAGTTCCGTTTCTGGCAGTTAGCCTAACTGATGCAGTTCTACTAGCTGGACTTGTATAAAATTTTAATCAAAACATCCTTTAAAACTCTTCATACATTTCCGGTCTGAGACGTGAATCCAACGCGGAAGACCCTTAAACCTGCATTCTACTGAACGGCCAGCAGGGAGACTCTTAGAAACAACAGTAAAATGTTTGTACTTGTCAGCTGATTTATTCCCTCAGTAAACACTTTCCTGATGAGTTTCTGGTCTCAGTCGCTAGTTCAACACAGCATGATGTTCATTTAGAGGAACAGAGACCAGGAAGCAGGGGGGGCTTTAGGGCGGGATTATCTGTGATTGACAGGTCGTTACCATGGTGATGGTCAATCAGGATAGAGAGACTCGTACCCTCGGCGCTGTGTAAATGTGTAAAAAGCTCATCAGGAGTTGGCTGTTCACTTTCTCTAGTGAGCACATTTAGTTTTAAGCCTGTTGTTCGCTGGACAGACATCAATGACAGATGCACCTCGCTAAGCTAGCTAGCTCCAAATATGGTCACGTACGGTGCCGCTGGTTGCAAAAAATCAACATGTCGGCGCCCTATCCGCCAAACTTCGAGGCTTCAAAACGGCGGTCCACAAACCAATGGGTGAGGTCACCATGACTGATGGAGCAGAAGTAGAGAATGAGTAGCTGCAGTCCCACCACCGGGCGTAGCTTTGGCTACCTGAAGCTAAGGAAAGGACCAGAGATGTTTGTGAACATTTGGCTCAGGACAGAAAGCTTCATCCATCATGATGCTGGAAATGTCTGGCCTCGAGGCACAGGGCTCCAAGTCAGAGATCAGTCTTAGATCTTTGAGTCCAGCTCAGGAGGAACGGGGGCGAAAACAAAAGTGTTGCGTTTATATATTTGTTGATTGATTTAGATTTAGGGGTAGTCAGGTCGGGGTTCATGTGGTTCAGGTTTCAGAGAGAAATAAAAACAGGACAGGTTTTTAACTTAGAGACGTTTTCATTCAACAAACAAACTGCCTGAAAAGATAAAATGCTACCGAGCTCAACAACTCTGATGTCGTGATGACAAAGCGGATCGATCACATCGTGGCTGATCCCTGATCAGATCAACGCATCTCTTCCTGCTCCCGGGTCGTCTCCGTGGTAACATTTCTCATTCATAACAAACAATATATCCAAAAATATTCAGATTCTCTTCATATTTCATATATTACAGCTGAAAACAACATGCAGAGAGCGCACCTGGTCACATGGTCTGTGACCTCATCAGATGCAGGCCTGACCCCAGTGAGCTTCAAACAACTTGATGAAAGCAGCTAAGAAGAAAAACAAAAGCTAAAATAAACATTGAAGAAGACATAAACTGGTTAATATCGATCGCTAACATCTGCAGAATAAAAACGTGACCTTTGACCTACTGAGCGATCTACAGCCGATCAACTGATTTCATGTATTGCTGCTGCTTAGTCAGCGCTTCGACTGTCCTGCTGCTATGGTAACTGATCACTTCCAACGACCCTCCCCCTCCCGATGACGTCAGAGATCAGAGTCCAGGTGGGCGGGACTCAGCAGGGCGGCAGCAGGGTCATCGGCAGGCGTGTCGGAGCTGAAGAAAGGCTCCGCCTGCAGCTCCAGCAGGGAGGGCAGGTCGGCCCCGCCCTCCCCCAAGCTGATTGGTTCGGACGTCAGGACAGGTGTGGCCGTGTAGTGCATCAGCTGCTTCCCTGTACCAATCAGAGAGCAGCAGAGTGTCACATTACAACGGGCATGTAGGGCTTCAGGGGCCAGACGGTACCTTATGACGGGCCCCCACAAGTACACAAGTGTAAGGCCCAATCTCAATGTACCCCCTAAACCCTGAACCTGAACCTGAACCCTGAACCTGAACCTAAACCTGAACTCTGAACCTAAACCCTGAACCTGAATCCTAAACCTGAACCTAAACCCTGAACCTTAACCCTGAACCTAAACCCTGAACCTGAATCTGAACTCTGAACCTAAACCCTGAACCTGAACCCTAAACCCTGAACCTGAATCTGAACTCTGAACCTAAACCCTGAACCTGAACCTAAACCCTGAACCTGAATCTGAACTCTGAACCTAAACCCTGAACCTGAACCCTAAACCCTCAGACTTATCTGACCTCACCTGGTGCGAGAGGCTGCAAGGGCTCACGTTGAGATTGGGCGCAAACGTGCGTGAGTGTTACCTGTGTGGTTGGCATTGCTGCTTTCATCACTTCCTTTAGGAAGCTCCTCCGACAGCAGCTGAGAGAAAACAGTGACATCACAGTCAGACAGGCGTGACATCATCATCAACGCGTTATTTTCAAAAAATGAATCATGTTTAATTTAACGACATTCAAGTCCCACTCAGGTGTACGTACACCTTTATGTACACGTAGGTACTAATCCACCTGAATACCTCGATACCAAATGTATGTGCATACACCTTTATGTACACATATACGTGTGTGTGTGTTTGCATTAACAAGCAGAAACCACACACGTTTCACCGCCTGATCGGGACGCGTTGCTACCAGGCACCAGGAAAAACTACAGTAAACAAATACCTTACTACCTGTAAAAGCGTGTATTTAAACCTGCATGTACCTTCATATACACCTGTACCTGGTCAAACAGTGACTGAGGAGCTGATCACCTGCTCCGCCTGTGAGTTTAGGACAGGAAGTGCACAAATACACAAAACAAAATAAAGGTCTGTGTTGTTGAACTCACAGTGTCCAAACTGTCGAGGTCAAAGTCTCCAGAGGGACAGGAAGAACTGAAAAACTGAACACACAGACAGTTCACATTAATACACACAGACGCTGTTAGCATGTGTGACAAGTGGTCAAACGACAGTGTCAGACTGACCTCCGTCAGCGGGGAGGTGTCGAAGGTGAAGGTCTGTGAGTTCAGGATGCTCTGCAGGTTTTCTAGACTGCTGTCAATACTGTCCACATGTTCAGACAGTTCAGACCTGAAACAGAAAGACATCATGTGACGTTCCAGCATCAGTCTGACGGATTCTTCTTCTCGTCATTAAATCCCGTGTTTAGACCCAAACCAACAGTTAGTGTCAGTCAGTCCTGACTTACTAATATACTTTGACTTCCTGTCTGCGGCTCCCGGCTCCATGCCCACCGCTTCCTACTGAAGTCTTTAAAAGCTCTCACCTTCTGCTTCGTTCCCGCCTACCGTCCAGACTAAAATGGTGAATCCTAACACCTGAAATGTTTAAGTCTGAAAACGCTGCTGGTTTTAAACTCCAGGGTAGCGTGTGAGTGCTGACAGGTGAAAACTATGAAGACCCTCAGGTTTGGCGTCCTGATTGGCTCTTATTAGTCATTCAAAGCAGAAACCCAAAGCTGCTGACAGAGTCTGGATGTATATCTATAAGAACACCTCACAGATATAGTTTGATTTTTACAAAAGGGCTAGAAGCAAGTTTCTATGGCTCAGAGGAAGAAGAGACACCAGGAAGTGAAGAGATCCGCTCATTGCTGGTTTGAGTCTGAACAGTGAACATGTTGACAAAAAGAAACATCAGACTTATCATTTAAAATACACTAATGAGTAAAATGTTAAAGATCATTAAGATTAATTGATTCACTTGTCAGATCGTGTTGATAAGAAGCGCCAAAGGTCAGGTGAGAGTCCACCTGCAGAGGGAGCGGGGCGGGGTCTGAGGGAAGCACAGGGGTTTTAATGACACACCGGACCTTCAAAAGGACTATCATCTGAGAATAATAAATATAAAACATACTGATGAGTTACTGTCACAGGTAAATTGAGATCATTATATCAATTACACATGTATTAGTCTATCACACAGCAGCAATGACTGGAAGACAATCAGAATGGGACAGGTGCAGGGTGAGTTGCTGGCGGAGTTGCTGGGGCAGGCGCTGGCGAAGTTGCTGGAACATGTGCTAGGGGAATTGTTGGGACAGGCGCTGGGACAGGCGCTGGGACAGGCGCTGGGGGAGTTGCTAGGGCAGGCGCTGGGACAGGCGCTGGGGGAGTTGCTAGGGCAGGCGCTGGGACAGGTGCTGGGGGAGTTGCTAGGGCAGGCGCTGGGACAGGTGCTGGGGGAGTTGCTAGGGCAGGCGCTGGGACAGGTGTTGGGGCAGGTGTAGGGTGAGTTGCTGGCGGAGTTGTTGGGACAGGCACTGGGACAGGCGCTGGGGGAGTTGCTAGGACAGACGCTGGGACAGGTGTTGGGGCAGGTGTAGGGTGAGTTGCTGGCGGAGTTGCTGGGGCAGGCGCTGGGACAGGCACTG
Organism: Micropterus salmoides; assembly: GCF_014851395.1. Taxonomy (NCBI): domain Eukaryota; kingdom Metazoa; phylum Chordata; class Actinopteri; order Centrarchiformes; family Centrarchidae; genus Micropterus; species Micropterus salmoides. The sequence continues at coordinate 6,308,941 of NW_024040817.1, forward strand.
GGGGAGTTGCTAGGTCACGTGCAGGGTGAGTTGCTGGCGGAGTTGCTGGGGCAGGCGCTGGGACAGGCGCTGGGGGAGTTGCTAGGACAGGTGTAGGGTGAGTTGCTGGCGGAGTTGCTGGGGCAGGCGCTGGGACAGGCACTGGGGGAGTTGCTAGGTCACGTGCAGGGTGAGTTGCTGGCGGAGTTGCTGGGGCAGGCGCTGGGACAGGCGCTGGGGGAGTTGCTAGGGCAGGTGTAGGGTGAGTTGCTGGCGGAGTTGTTGGGACGGGCGCTGGGACAGGCGCTGGGGGAGTTGCTAGGGCAGACGCTGGGACAGGTGCTGGGACAGGTGCAGGGTGAGTTGCTGGGGCAGACGCTGGGACAGGTGCAGGGTGAGTTGCTAGGGCAGACGCTGGGACAGGTGCAGGGTGAGTTGCTAGGGCAGACGCTGGGACAGGTGCTGGGACAGGTGCAGGGTGAGTTGCTGGGGCAGGCGCTGGGACAGGCACTGGGGGAGTTGCTAGGGCAGGTGCAGGGTGAGTTGTTGGGACAGGTGCAAGGTGAGTTGCTGGCGGAGTTGCTGGGGCAGGTGCTGGCGGAGTTGCTGGGGCAGGTGCTGGCGGAGTTGCTGGGACAGGCTCTGGGGGAGTTGTTGGGACAGTTGCTAGGGGAGTTGTTGGAACAGGTGCTAGGGGAGTTGTTGGAACAGGTGCTAGGGGAGTTGGGACAGGTGCTGGGGGAGTTGTTGGAACATATGCTAGGGGAGTTGGGACGTGCTAGGGGAGTTGGGACGTGTTAGGGGAGTTGGGACATGTTAGGGGAGTTGGGACGTGTTAGGGGAGTTGGGACAGGTGCTAGGGGAGTTGTTGGAACATGTGCTAGGGGAGTTGTTGGAACATGTGCTAGGGGAGTTGTTGGAACATGTGCTAGGGGAGTTGTTGGAACACGTGCTAGGGGAGTTGGGACAGGTGCTAGGGGAGTTGGGACAGGTGCTAGGGGAGTTGTTGGAACATGTGCTAGGGGAGTTGGGACGTGTTAGGGGAGTTGTTGGAACATATGCTAGGGGAGTTGTTGGAACACGTGCTAGGGGAGTTGGGACAGGTGCTAGGGGAGTTGTTGGAACATGTGCTAGGGGAGTTGGGACAGGTGCTAGGGGAGTTGGGACAGGTGCTAGGGGAGTTGTTGGAACATGTGCTAGGGGAGTTGGGACGTGTTAGGGGAGTTGTTGGAACATATGCTAGGGGAGTTGGGACGTGTTAGGGCCGATGTAGGCCGGTTTTGGAGAGCTGCTGGGGGAGTTGTTGGGACAGTTGCTAGGGGAGTTGTTGGAACATGTGCTAGGGGAGTTGTTGGAACATGTGCTAGGGGAGTTGTTGGAACATGTGCTTGGGGAGTTGGGACATGTGCTGGCCGATGTAGGCCGGTTTTGGGGGAGTTTTAGAGAGCTGCTGGGGGAGTTGTTGGGACAGCTGCTGTGGGAGTTGTTAGCTAGTGTTGGGAAAGGTGTTGGCCAGTGTAGGCCGGTTTTGGGGAAGTTGTTGGCTGGTGTAGGACGGTTTTGGGGGAATTTTGGAGAGCTGCTGGGGGAGTTGTTGGGACAGTTGCTGGCGGAGTTGTAACATGTAATGTGTGCTAGGGGAGTTGTTTGGACAGGTGCTGGCGGAGTTGTTAGCTAGTGTTGGGAAAGGTGTTGGCCGGTGTAGGCCAGTTTTGGTGGAGTTGTTGGGACAGTCATTAGCAATAGCAGGGTACTTAATAGTAGATAACACCAGGAAGTAAGTCTACAGCTAACGTGACTGATGTAAAACAGGTGTAAAAGACTTACTTGTCAATACAGGCAACGGTCTGACATTTCTGCTGAGGTTTGGCGGGGCTGGGGGTGGAGTTTGGAGTTGAAACACAAGCAGGTGATTGGCTGGCCGAGGCTGCAGGGAGAGGCCCAGTAGAGGCAGGGCTCATCACAACTGTGTGACTGGCTACAGAGACCAGAAACAGAGGATCCAACTGAAGACATTTAGCTTCTGAGTCAAATCTGTTATAATCTAAAGCAAACATTTTAAAGATTCAGGAACCACTAAGCACGCCACGAACATTTAGTAACATGGCTGTTGTAGGTGTGTATGAGCTGTTACCTGTTGTAGGATTGGTGGAGGTGGTGTTTGGGGTCAGCTGTGTCTCGTTGTCCTGTAGGATGGAGTTGATGAAGGTGGTGGGGGAGAGAGGCGTGTCTACATGTGCAACCTCGCACTCCAGAACAGGACACACCTCTACATCAGGACTGGACGGCTCCTCCTTGACAATGACAGACTGGTCGTCTCTGCAGGTGAAACAGGCAGAGAATGGGCTGTTGCTGACTGACAAAATGAAGGCTGCTCATTGGCTGTCAGAGCCGTCACCTGATATTAAAACCAATCAGAACCAGGGAGAGTTCCGCCTCAACAAAATGTAGCAAAACATTTATTAAACGGAAATGGTTGATGCCCTGGGCGCACCATTGCACACTGTTTCTAGTAAACATGTCATTCAATCCTGAACCTGAAGTGAATCATATTTATGTTCTGCTGCTCATGTTGTGGCGTTTGAACTCAGCCTTTGTGAGTGGATTTAGACTTTAGAGTTACTAACTGTAGATGACATGATTTCACTGGTTCTCACCCTGTGTCCGTCCAATCACTGACCACATCCTCAGCGTTGGAAGTGGCTAACTCTGTGATGTCAGAGATGATTGGTCCAGAGGTCACCGGAGAGTCTGCAGAGAACAGATTGGCTGCAGCCTGAAAACACATGAACATACGGAGTTAGACTGCGGCTCCAGCTGATCTCAGATCTGCTTCATTCTGTCTGTTCAACACACAGACACTCGTTTTCAGGGATGCACGATAATTATCGATCTGATATAATATCTGTAGGTATTAGGCATATTTTCGTTATCGGAATCATGTTGGAATGATGATTTGGCCGATGAGAATCAAACAATGCTGTAACCTTTTTACTCGCGGTGGTTTTGTTGTCATGAACCTTAGTAGTTTGGAGCAAACGTTACCTTCACTTCACCGCACGGCCGTGACCTCTGCTGGCCGCGGTGTGGAGGAGCCGACAGAATAAACCGTTCATCCCCGGGCCGTCTCATACCACGTTTCACTGCCCATCACTAAATAACATTAGTTTCTTTATTCCTCACGTTTCAATCAGGTCTCGTCTAGAAGAACACTTTTTCCATGCAGAGGAGTTTGCTGGAGCAGTGTGAACAGCTGACTAGAGATATTAGCTCAGCTACAGCCACAGTGGCAGACCTGCAGTGTTTCCCACAGGATTTGAAGAGACTATTGTGGGTGGGGGCCTTGGACCCTCTCACCGTGGGGTCTGGGGACATGCCCCCGGAAGAAAATTTTGTTAAAGTTAAATGCATTAATTTGGTGCTAAATTAAGAGGCTATCTATGAAGAACTTTGTACGCTTCTAAACAATGTTGTGCTCTAACAAACTATTTGATCATAAACCCATTGTAGAGTTTTAAATGGTGATGAAACAGCAACAAAAGTCAACAAATTTATTTAATTTTTTCCCCAAAAACCCTAAATCAAAGAATAGAAGATAGAAAAGGTTTACGGTTTTTACTTTTAATGGACACATGTAATATGTTTTATACTTCCTGTGAATATAATCCAGTTAATCTAATTTCCATCCTGTACAGACGCCTTATTTTGAAAACCGGGCGTTGTCACATGTGTTTCCTCCTCGCGCTGAATCCATCCAGTCCGACCCGGTTTGATAAATAATGTTGTATGTGGTTCTCGTACGGCGTAACATGAAGACTTCACAGCCTCTCTTCATACTTAAGAGACAAACTGTCAGGATAAAGTCTCTAACCTGCCTGTCAGCTTGCTCTGGGCCGCTTCACTTACCGTAAAGGCTGGAATACGCGCGCACTCCAAATGTAGTCGCAGCTAGCTTAATCTCCTTCTCACAGATGAGACAGAAACAGACCGTTAACATAGTTTACTCAAAATAAAAATGGTTGTCGGAGGCCAAAGTGTCTGAGCGTGCGAGCTCACAGCAGCGCCCACAAAACACAACGTTAGAGGTCTGTAATATATTATGAGATGTAAAATTATTTTTCGGTTCATTTTGAAACTATGGCGGGCAGCCACAGTCTGGTTAAAATGAGTTTGAACATCAGCCAAAATCCAGTATGGTGCATTGTCAGACTTTCCACTTTGTGTCCCAGAGGGGGAAAAGGTTTCACAGCGTTCAGACAGCTGCAGCACACGGTGACAGACAGCAGGACTCTCTCGGGTTATTTAAGGCGGTCGAGGCTGAGGGATCAGGTTTTTCCCAAAGCCAGCCCTCCTGCACCTCAGTGCCCTGTCAGGTGGTGACTGGTGTCCTGTTGGACGATTAATCGTTTTCAAAGAACGCGATTAGCTAATCGTGAAGATGGCGATTAAGATGAGTGAATTAAACATCTGCATGCAAGTAACAAATTTATTCCGTTGTCGTCCTTGTATGACAGACTGGCTAACCAATCACAAGCGTCATACGCCTCCTACTCACCAATCAGAGCGGGCACCGGACGTGTACATTTTACAACAAACGCAACTAGAAGAAACGTGGGATAACGAACAGACTCTGGCCGCTTTTTTTGTCCTGCAGCAACTCACACTGAAGTGTTTCAGCAGCGTGTTTAGCCTGCATGTTGCTGACAAGTTGCTCATTTGTCATTTTGTGTGCTTCAGCTGCAGATGGCGTCTCTGTGATCCGGTTTTGTGCCTCCAGGCATTTAAATTTACAGGCTACATATCCACAAGGAGCGTTCCAGAATAAGAGCGTTTTGCTGAATTTGTTTTGCTGATTTGTTCGGTTGTCCTTGATTTTGTAGCTTCTACCATGGTTAAGACGCTACGTAGTTAGTGTTTCTTTTTTAGCCTGTTTTAACTGCGTTTATTGTTGATTTAAGATCGGGAGTCTGCACAGGGTGTTTTATTTTGAAAACTGACTGGTTTCTGTGTCCGACTTCCTGCCCGGTTCATCTGCTCTGTGCTACTTGTTGCAGCTTCTGTCAGAAATAGACTGGCAGTGAATATTTAACTTCAGCTAAACTAAAAATAAATTTAAAAATCGCAACATCTGGCAGAAAAATCTCAATTAGATTCCCACCCCCAAATCGCCCTAACGTCCTGTGACTCCTGCACGTTTCTGCAGTCTTTGATGAGACAAAAAACAGCTGATACCCCAGCAATGGCGTAACGGAACGTTTTAGTGGTTTTGAACGCGGTGGCGGTGCCTACTGTCCAGGGTCACTCTCCCAGGTATCTGAAAGTGTCAGCCTTTTTAACTGATGGTCATTGATGAGACCGGGGTGCTGAGGTGGGGACTGACCCAGATCCAATCAGCTCTCCAATCAATATAATGACATCAGAGATGTGAATTATTATCACACCACACACGCCTGTAACAGTTCTGATCAAACATGGAGCCATGTGATCTTCAGGTAACACACAGTAATGCTGAGCTCTGACAGGATTGGACACATTACCTGCACGTGCTCCAATGAGAACGGCCGACTATATTTAGGCACGGAGTGGGCGGAGCTAGAGTCATTCAGCATCAGAGGACTGCAGACAGACATACACAGAAAGTACATATTACACAGTAAATATATACTTCACACAGAGTAACTGGAGATCTTTTCATTTTCTGACTCCACTAGAGCAGTGTAACGTTTATCTTCTGCTCGCCTTCATGCAGCGGTTCAGTTCGGCCAGCCTCTTTAAGCCCCCCTCCCTAAAAGCTTTCTCTCTTGTGATTGGCCAGCTTCCAGGAGGCCTGCAGAGGGGCCTGTGAGCCTACTCATGTCCACCAGTGCTGAGAGCAGCACCGTCTCGTCCTCCTGCCGCTGCGCTCGACTTTAACTAGCTTTAACTTGGAAAGCAGCGATGTGGCTCAACGTGAAGAATTTACTTCTCAGACCACAGAAGAGAAAAGTCTTGGCTGGAGAGACACGGTGAACGCTGCCGGAGGGGACGGTTCCTGGTACCACATCTGCTGCACTGATTCTGCTGAAACCGGGTCATATTTTACAGAGGTTCTAGATGCACAGAGAGCTTTAAAGTAACGGCTAACTGTAACGTTAGCAATTAGAGCCATCTGTCCATCAAAAAAGTCAAGTAACTTTCCTTTTTTGTGACGCGTCCTAAACGACCTGCAAACACCTGCAGAGGGGTCTGAGGCAGGCTGAGCGGCTGGACGGCGTCCCTGTACTCTGTGGCGTGCTGAGTCTGGAGCAGATCATCTGATCTGTTGTCAGCTCGGCAGGAAAGCAGAAATAAACGTGGGAAAGTAAAGATCTTTTACACACATTTACCTACTAATGTGGAATTTTGGCCATGTTCAATCTGAACATCAGATGCTCAGGAGTTTATTCTCAGAATATTACGTTTGAAGTTTAATGATTCAAACCACGATTGGAGGAGCTGCTGCTACTATATTGTGCAGTACACTGTGCAGTACAGATGGGTGACAAATGAAAGGAAAAACCAACATTAAGTGTGTCAGTATGGAGTCTCTGGAACAGCTTCAGGGCTTCTTGTAAAATGTGTAGTATGTGCATTATATTGTGCAAGTATATTGTGCAGTTTACTGTGTAGTGTACTGTGTAGTATATTGTGCAGTGTGTTGTGTAGTTTTTGCAGTAAACTTGCATCTTCCTCTTGACTCCCAGGATTCTGTTGGACTGGACGAGAGACACCAGAAACTGGATCAACTGCAGAGAGAGAGTTCATTATTGGCTCAGGTAGAAGCTAAGACATAACAGAGCTAAGATGCTTATACAGATGCTGTTAGCGCTGTGTTAACAGTGTGCTAACATGCTAATACAGATGCATTTAGCACTGTGTTAACCGTGTGCTAACATGCTAACCTGCTTACACAGAAGCTGTTAGCACTGTGCTGACTGTGTGCTAACATGCTTATACAGACGCTGTTAGCACTGTGCTGACTGTGTGCTAACATGCTTATACAGACGCTCTTAGCACTGTGCTGACTGTGTGCTAACATGCTTATACAGACGCTCTTAGCACTGTGCTGACTGTGTGCTAACGTGCGTGTACAAGGGTGGTAGCACTGTGCTGACTGTGTGCTAACATGTGTATACTGATGGTGGTAGCACTGTGCTGACTGTGTGCTAACATGATAATATGCTTTTAAAGACGCTCTTTGCACTGTGCTGACAGTGTGCTAACATGCTTATACAGAATCTGTTAGCACTGTGCTGACCATGTGATAACATACGTATACAGAATCAGTTAGCACTGTGCTGACCGTGTGATAACATGCGTATACAGATGCTGGTAGCACTGTGCTGACCGTGTGCTAACATGCTTATACAGATGCTGTTAGCACTGTGTTGACCGTGTGCTAACGTGCTTATACAGACGCTCTTAGCACTGTGTTGACCGTGTGCTAACATGCTTATACAGACGCTCTTAGCACTGTGTTGACCGTGTGCTAACATGCTTATACAGACGCTCTTAGCACTGTGCTGACTGTGTGCTAACATGCTTATACAGACGCTCTTAGCACTGTGCTGACTGTGTGCTAACATGCTTATACAGACGCTCTTAGCACTGTGCTGACTGTGTGCTAACATGCTTATACAGATGCTGTTAGCACTGTGCTTACTGTGTGCTAACATGCTTATACAGACGCTCTTAGCGCTGTGTTAACCGTGTGCTAACATGCGTATACAGATGCTGGTAGCACTGTGCTCACCGTGTGCTAACATGCTAACATGCTTATACAGATGCTGTTAGCACTGTGCTGACTGTGTGCTAACATGCTAATACAGATGCTGTTAGCACTGTGTTGACCGTGTGCTAACATGCTAACCTGCTTATACAGATGCTGTTAGCACTATGCTGACATGCGTATACAGATGCTGTTAGCACTGTGTTGACTGTGTGCTAACATGCGTATACAGATGGTAGTAGCACTGTGCTGACCGTGTGCTAACATGCTAACATGCGTATACAGATGCTGTTAGCACTGTGTTGACCGTGTGCTAACATGCTAACCTGCTTACACAGATGCTGTTAGCACTATGCTGACCGTGTGCTAACATGCTATACAGAAGCCGTTAGCACTGTGCTGACCGTGTGCTAACAAGGTGAAGTACTGATGTACTGCTGTATTGAAGTACTGAAGTACTGCTGTATTGAAGTACTGCTGTATTGAAGTACAGATGTACTGCTGTATTTAAGTACAGATGTACTGCTGTACTGAAGTATTGCTGTATTGAAGTACTGCAGTACTGATTACCTTGTTGACGACTTTCTGCTGCTGAGTGTGTTTCTGTCTCAGACTGGCCACTTCTCTCCACAGAGCCTCGTTCTCACTGAAACAGAAACAGGATCCAGTTTATTTTAATTTAAAGAGGACACCTGCTGACAAGTTCTGGTTCTGGTCTAGGACCGGAAGTCCTTACTGCCTCATGGCGATGATCCGGGAGTCTATAGTTTCTTGTTTTCCCTTCATCAGCTGGACGTCGTTCAGGATCTTGTGCACTTCGTCTGGAGACACCTTCACTTCCTCCTGACGCACTGACGACACCTGAGCCAATCACAGCACAGAGAGACACTGCATAAAAGGTGTGTACAGGTGTATAAAGGTGTGTACAGGTGTATGTACAGCTGTATAAAGGTATGTGCAGGTGTGTGTACAGGTGTATAAAGGTGTATGTGCAGGTGTATAAAGGTGTTTACAGGTGTATGTGCAGGTGTGTACAGGTGTATTAAGGTGTGTACAGATGTATGTGCAGGTGTATTAAGGTGTGTACAGGTGTATGTGCAGGTGTGTGCAGGTGAATGTGCAGGTGTGTACAGGTGTATGTGCAGGTGTGTACAGGTGTATGTGCAGGTGTGTACAGGTGTATGTGCAGGTGTGTACAGGTGTATGTGCAGGTGTATGTGCAGGTGTGTGTGCAGGTGTATAAAGGTGTATGTGCAGGTGTATGTGCAGGTGTGTGCGCAGGTGTGTGCGCAGGTGTGTGCGCAGGTGTGTGCGCAGGTGTGTGCAGGTGTATAAAGGTGTATGTGCAGGTGTATGTGAATGTGTATAAAGGTGTATGTGCAGGTGTGTGCAGGTGTATAAAGGTTTATGTGCAGGTGTATGTGCAGGTGTATAAAGGTGTATGTGCAGGTGTATAAAGGTGTATGTGCAGGTGTATGTGAAGGTGTATAAAGGTGTGTGTGCAGGTGTATAAAGGTGTATGTGCAGGTGTGTGTGCAGGTGTATAAAGGTGTATGTGCAGGTGTGTGCAGGTGTATGTGCAGGTGTGTGCAGGTGTGTGTGCAGGTGTATGTGCAGGTGTGTGTGCAGGTGTATAAAGGTGTATGTGCAGGTGTATAAAGGTGTGTGTGCAGGTGTATAAAGGTGTGTGTGCAGGTGTATAAAGGTGTATGTGCAGGTGTATGTGAATGTGTATAAAGGTGTATGTGCAGGTGTGTGCAGGTGTATAAAGGTTTATGTGCAGGTGTATGTGCAGGTGTGTGCAGGTGTATGTGCAGGTGTGTGTGCAGGTGTATAAAGGTGTATGTGCAGGTGTGTGTGCAGGTGTATAAAGGTGTATGTGCAGGTGTATAAAGGTGTATGTGCAGGTGTATAAAGGTGTGTGTGCAGGTGTATAAAGGTGTATGTGCAGGTGTATAAAGGTGTATGTGCAGGTGTATGTGAATGTGTATAAAGGTGTATGTGCAGGTGTGTGCAGCTGTATAAAGGTGTATGTGCAGGTGTATAAAGGTGTATGTGCAGGTGTATGTGAAGGTGTATAAAGGTGTGTGTGCAGGTGTATAAAGGTGTATGTGCAGGTGTATAAAGGTGTATGTGCAGGTGTATAAAGATGTATGTGCAGGTGTGTGCAGGTGTATGTGCAGGTGTGTGCGCAGGTGTGTGCAGGTGTATAAAGGTGTATGTGCAGGTGTATGTGAATGTGTATAAAGGTGTATGTGCAGGTGTGTGCAGGTGTATAAAGGTTTATGTGCAGGTGTATGTGCAGGTGTATAAAGGTGTATGTGCAGGTGTATGTGCAGGTGTATGTGCAGGTGTGTGTGCAGGTGTATGTGCAGGTGTGTGCGCAGGTGTATGTGCAGGTGTGTGCAGGTGTATGTGCAGGTGTGTGCAGGTGTATAAAGGTGTATGTGCAGGTGTGTGTGCAGGTGTATAAAGGTGTATGTGCAGGTGTATAAAGGTGTATGTGCAGGTGTATAAAGGTGTGTGTGCAGGTGTATAAAGGTTTATGTGCAGGTGTATGTGAATGTGTATAAAGGTGTATGTGCAGGTGTGTGCAGGTGTATAAAGGTTTATGTGCAGGTGTATGTGCAGGTGTATAAAGGTGTGTGTGCAGGTGTATAAAGGTGTATGTGCAGGTGTATAAAGGTGTATGTGCAGGTGTATAAAGATGTATGTGCAGGTGTGTGCAGGTGTATGTGCAGGTGTGTGCAGGTGTATGTGCAGGTGTGTGCAGGTGTGTGTGCAGGTGTATATGCAGGTGTGTGTGCAGGTGTATATGCAGGTGTATAAAGGTGTATGTGCAGGTGTGTGTGCAGGTGTATGTGCAGGTGTGTGTGCAGGTGTATGTGCAGGTGTGTGTGCAGGTGTATAAAGGTGTATGTGCAGGTGTATGTGCAGGTGTGTGTGCAGGTGTATAAAGGTGTATGTGCAGGTGTGTGTGCAGGTGTGTGTGCAGGTGTATAAAGGTGTATGTGCAGGTGTGTGTGCAGGTGTATGTGCAGGTGTATGTGCAGGTGTGTGTGCAGGTGTATAAAGGTGTATGTGCAGGTGTGTGTGCAGGTGTATAAAGGTGTATGTGCAGGTGTGTGTGCAGGTGTATAAAGGTGTATGTGCAGGTGTATAAAGGTGTGTGTGCAGGTGTATAAAGGTGTATGTGCAGGTGTATAAAGGTGTATGTGCAGGTGTATAAAGGTGTATGTGCAGGTGTATAAAGGTGTATGTGCAGGTGTATGTGCAGGTGTATGTGCAGGTGTGTGTGCAGGTGTGTGTGCAGGTGTATGTGCAGGTGTATGTGCAGGTGTATGTGAAGGTGTATAAAGGTGTGTGTGCAGGTGTATAAAGGTGTATGTGCAGGTGTATAAAGGTGTATGTGCAGGTGTATAAAGATGTATGTGCAGGTGTATAAAGATGTATGTGCAGGTGTGTGCAGGTGTATGTGCAGGTGTGTGCAGGTGTATGTGCAGGTGTGTGCAGGTGTGTGTGCAGGTGTATGTGCAGGTGTATAAAGGTGTATGTGCAGGTGTGTGTGCAGGTGTATGTGCAGGTGTGTGTGCAGGTGTATGTGCAGGTGTATGTGCAGGTGTGTGTGCAGGTGTATAAAGGTGTATGTGCAGGTGTATGTGCAGGTGTATGTGCAGGTGTATAAAGGTGTATGTGCAGGTGTATGTGCAGGTGTGTGTGCAGGTGTGTGTGCAGGTGTATGTGCAGGTGTGTGTGCAGGTGTATAAAGGTGTATGTGCAGGTGTATGTGCAGGTGTGTGTGCAGGTGTATAAAGGTGTATGTGCAGGTGTGTGTGCAGGTGTGTGCGCAGGTGTATAAAGGTGTGAGTGCAGGTGTATAAAGGTGTGTGTGCAGGTGTATAAAGGTGTATGTGCAGGTGTGTGTGCAGGTGTATAAAGGTGTGTGTGCAGGTGTATAAAGGTGTATAAAGATGTATGTGCAGGTGTATAAAGATGTATGTGCAGGTGTGTGCAGGTGTATGTGCAGGTGTGTGCAGGTGTATGTGCAGGTGTGTGCAGGTGTATGTGCAGGTGTGTGCAGGTGTGTGTGCAGGTGTGTGCGCAGGTGTGTGTGCAGGTGTATGTGCAGGTGTGTGTGCAGGTGTGTGTGCAGGTGTGTGTGCAGGTGTGTGTGCAGGTGTGTGCGCAGGTGTATAAAGGTGTGAGTGCAGGTGTATAAAGGTGTGTATGCAGGTGTATAAAGGTGTATGTGCAGGTGTGTGTGCAGGTGTATAAAGGTGTATGTGCAGGTGTATGTGCAGGTGTATAAAGATGTATGTGCAGGTGTGTGCAGGTGTATGTGCAGGTGTGTGCAGGTGTATGTGCAGGTGTGTGTGCAGGTGTGTGTGCAGGTGTGTGTGCAGGTGTATGTGCAGGTGTGTGCGCAGGTGTATGTGCAGGTGTGTGCGCAGGTGTGTGTGCAGGTGTGTGCGCAGGTGTGTGCGCAGGTGTATAAAGGTGTGAGTGCAGGTGTATAAAGGTGTGTGTGCAGGTGTATGTGCAGGTGTGTGTGCAGGTGTATGTGCAGGTGTATGTGCAGGTGTATGTGCAGGTGTGTGTGCAGGTGTATGTGCAGGTGTGTGTGCAGGTGTATAAAGGTGTATGTGCAGGTGTGTGTGCAGGTGTATAAAGGTGTATGTGCAGGTGTATAAAGGTGTATAAAGGTGTATGTGCAGGTGTATAAAGGTGTACGTGCAGGTGTATAAAGGTGTGAGTGCAGGTGTATAAAGGTGTGTGTGCAGGTGTATGTGCAGGTGTGTGTGCAGGTGTATGTGCAGGTGTATGTGCAGGTGTATGTGCAGGTGTGTGTGCAGGTGTATGTGCAGGTGTGTGTGCAGGTGTATAAAGGTGTATGTGCAGGTGTGTGTGCAGGTGTATAAAGGTGTATGTGCAGGTGTATAAAGGTGTATGTGCAGGTGTATAAAGGTGTACGTGCAGGTGTATAAAGGTGTACGTGCAGGTGTATAAAGGTGTACGTGCAGGTGTATAAAGGTGTACGTGCAGGTGTACGTGCAGGTGTACGTGCAGGTGTGTGTGCAGGTGTATAAAGGTGTACGTGCAGGTGTATAAAGGTGTACGTGCAGGTGTACGTGCAGGTGTACGTGCAGGTGTACGTGCAGGTGTACGTGCAGGTGTACGTGCAGGTGTACGTGCAGGTGTACGTGCAGGTGTACGTGCAGGTGTATGTGCAGGTGTATAAAGGTGTGTGTGCAGGTGTATAAAGGTGTGTGTGCAGGTGTATAAAGGTGTGTGTGCAGGTGTATAAAGGTGTATAAAGGTGTATGTGCAGGTGTATAAAGGTGTATGTGCAGGTGTATAAAGGTGTACGTGCAGGTGTATAAAGGTGTACGTGCAGGTGTACGTGCAGGTGTACGTGCAGGTGTACGTGCAGGTGTATGTGCAGGTGTACGTGCAGGTGTACGTGCAGGTGTATGTGCAGGTGTATGTGCAGGTGTGTGCAGGTGTATGTGCAGGTGTGTGTGCAGGTGTGTGTGCAGGTGTATAAAGGTGTATGTGCAGGTGTGTGTGCAGGTGTATAAAGGTGTGTGTGCAGGTGTATAAAGGTGTGTGTGCAGGTGTATAAAGGTGTGTGTGCAGGTGTGTGTGCAGGTGTGAGTGCAGGTGTATAAAGGTGTGTGTGCAGGTGTATAAAGGTGTATGTGCAGGTGTGTGTGCAGGTGTGTGTGCAGGTGTATGTGCAGGTGTATGTGCAGGTGTATGTGCAGGTGTGTGTGCAGGTGTGTGTGCAGGTGTGTGTGCAGGTGTATAAAGGTGTACGTGCAGGTGTGTGCAGGTGTATAAAGGTGTACGTGCAGGTGTATGTGCAGGTGTATGTGCAGGTGTGTGCAGGTGTATGTGCAGGTGTATGTGCAGGTGTATGTGCAGGTGTATGTGCAGGTGTGTGCAGGTGTATAAAGGTGTATGTGCAGGTGTGTGTGCAGGTGTATAAAGGTGTATGTGCAGGTGTGTGTGCAGGTGTATAAAGGTGTGTGTGCAGGTGTATAAAGGTGTATGTGCAGGTGTATAAAGGTGTATGTGCAGGTGTATAAAGGTGTATGTGCAGGTGTATAAAGGTGTATGTGCAGGTGTGTGCAGGTGTATAAAGGTGTATGTGCAGGTGTATAAAGGTGTATGTGCAGGTGTATAAAGGTGTATGTGCAGGTGTGTGCAGGTGTATAAAGGTGTATGTGCAGGTGTATAAAGGTGTATGTGCAGGTGTATAAAGGTGTATGTGCAGGTGTATGTGCAGGTGTATGTGCAGGTGTGTGCAGGTGTGTGCAGGTGTGTGCAGGTGTATGTGCAGGTGTATAAAGGTGTATGTGCAGGTGTATGTGCAGGTGTATGTGCAGGTGTGTGCAGGTGTATGTGCAGGTATATGTGCAGGTGTATGTGCAGGTGTATGTGCAGGTGTATAAAGGTGTATGTGCAGGTGTATAAAGGTGTATGTGCAGGTGTGTGCAGGTGTATAAAGATGTATGTGCAGGTGTATAAAGGTGTATGTGCAGGTGTGTGCGCAGGTGTATGTGCAGGTGTGTGCAGGTGTGTGCGCAGGTGTATGTGCAAGTGTGTACAGGTAAGTACGTTGGTGACTTTGCGTTTGATGTTCTCCAGCAGGTGTTCTTTCCCTCTGATGAAGAATGGGTGTTGGAACTCTGTGTCGTCTTTCTCTGGCTTCACCAGACCCCCCTGCTCGATGTGGACCACTTTACGGAACCCATCTGCACACAGACAGAACAACACTCGGACTCAGTCGTGGTGAAACCTGTTTCCTGTGATGTCAGCAGGGATGAACCAGCGGAGCCTGATCGGCTGGATAACGGACTCTGGTGTGGTGGACTGATCTGGGATCCGTCCTGTTTGTACTCACACATGTTGAGCTGTCTGATGAAACTGGCCATGTTGTTGTGTTTGAAGAACTTTGGTAGAACTTCTTTTGAGAACCGACCCTGATCGAACACGTGGAAGCTGGTTCCGCTCTGACCCAGAACACAGAACAGGGAACACATCAGTATCAGAGACCACAGCTGCAGCCAGAAAATCACACTCCTGATCAGCAATGAATCTTTTCTGAATATTTAAACTAATCAATTCATTCTTGACCTGACCCCACCCATCCACCCACCCTCAACCGCTTATCCTGCGTACAGGGTCGTGGGGCCCGAGCTCAACCTTCCTGTCCAAAACAGACTGCGTTTGAGGCCTGGCTGGACCCTTTTTCATTGTCATGGAAACAAACACCCGTTTCAGTTGATATCCTGATGTATCAGGATCCGTTTAATTTAGGGCTACAGCTAACGATGATTTTAGTATTCGAAGCTTCTATACGTTATTTCAACGATTCATCGATGCGTCGTTTAAGAAGTACTTCAGCTGCCCCCCCACCCCCAGTAACCGGATCAGTTGTGCACGTTTATAGGTGATAGATATTTATTGATCCTTTCGGCAGCAAACATCAGACCAACAACCAGGCAGCACATCACCCGAGTACAAGTTCTACTACAGGCTCGTGCAGACTGCCGTTCACACAACTCGCCGTCTTGTGACGGGAGTCTTGAAGTTTTTGGGGCGTTCACACTACGTGACTGATCGGTGACAGGGGGTCACACACTAGCGGACAGCGTCACCCGACGCCGGTCTCCAAACCACGTTTAGTCAAGGAAACACAGGTGAAATGTCAAACGGGAAATGAGCGATCCTGCACAGGAAACAGCTGTTAGTTAGTATGAAGACAAAGAATCTGGGTGAAGGACGGATCAGCACACGCAGGTGTGGGATCGTCTGAGCTACAGAGAGCTGCAGCTCCCCACAGCCAGTTAACTCCTGTGAGGTCACAGCTCAAGGCCCAAAAAGCAGAACAACAAACCATTTTCAGCTGAGGACTGCGGCTTACTTTGGCTTCAACTCAACAATCAATCATGATTTCAGTTAAATGCTAAAGCTGCTGTTAAGTGCAATTTATACTTCTGCGTCAAACCGACGGCGTAGACTACGGGGCTACGCAGAGGCTATACAGTCGCCTGAAGTGCACCTCCTCAAAAATGTAACTACACGTCGAGTCAAAACGGCGGCTGTAACACAGTGGATCAATATATTTGACCGTCGCAACCCGAGCGAAATGACTTGTTTTGCTATCAGAATGTGATCCACTCGGTCGGTAACATTTGAAAAGGCTACACCAGCCGCACGTTTACAATTTTACCCCCATTTACGTTAGCGGAGCGCTAAACCGGAAGTTAGCCCGCTCGGACAGAAAAAGTCAACAGAGTGGACGCCGTAGCGCTACTGCCAAGGGGCGTTTGGGGGTGTAATTGTAGAATGGCGGACACACCTACGCACAAGTACAAATGCATGGCTACGTGCGTAGCCTACGGCGTAGGTACGCACGTACACCCTACGCAGGAGTATAAATGGGCCTTTAGCGCTTTCTGATCAGGCGCCGTCGTGCTGTTGCCGAAACGACGAAAGTTTGGTTTTACGGTGGACGGACGGTAACATTACAGGGTTGTTGTTTCTTTAGCTTGAAATAATCCCAGACATTGGACACTTTCTTCTTTGTCCCTCGCTGTTTTCTCTTCCTCCACTTTGCAAACAGCGCCATCGTCATCGTGCGATGTGCGACAGTAATAAATGTCCGGGCGAAACTCTGGCTGTAAAGTTACATGGATTAAACGAAGCATCGATGCAAAGAATTTGTGTTGCTGAGTTTAGTAATCGATTTAATCAATTAATCGATTAGTTTAATTGACCAGGACTATCAGGTTCAGTTTAATTGATCAGGATCAGTTTAATTGATCAGGATCAGTTTAATTGATCAGGATCAGTTTAACTGATCAGGTCTATCGGGTTCAGTTTAACTGATCAGGTCTATCGGGTTCAGTTTAATTGATCAGGTCTATCGGGTTCAGTTTAATTGATCAGGTCTATCGGGTTCAGTTTAATTGATCTGATCTATCGGGTTCAGTTTAATTGATCTGATCTATCGGATTCAGTTTAATTGATCAGGTCTATCGGGTTCAGTTTAATTGATCTGATCTATCGGGTTCAGTTTAATTGATCTGATCTATCGGGTTCAGTTTAATTGATCAGGTCTATCGGGTTCAGTTTAATTGATCAGGTCTATCGGGTTCAGGTTAATTGATCAGGTTCAGTTTAATTGATCAGGTTCAGGTTAATTGATCAGGTTCAAGTTAATTGATCAGGTTCAGGTTAATTGATAGGATTCAGTTTAATTGATCAGGTTCAGGTTAATTGATCAGGTTCAGATTAATTGATCAGGTCCATCAGGTTCAGTTTAATTGATCAGGTTCATCAGGTTCAGTTTAATTGATCAGGTTCAGATTAATTGATCGGGTTCAGTTTAATTGATCGGGTTCAGTTTAATTGATCGGGTTCAGGTTAATTGATCGGGTTCAGGTTAATTGATCAGGTTCAATTTAATTGATCAGGTTCAGGTTAATTGATCAGGTCTATCAGGTTCAGATTAATTGATCAGGTCCATCAGGTTCAGATTAATTGATCAGGTCCATCAGGTTCAGTTTAATTGATCAGGTTCAGTTTAATTGATCAGGTCTATCAGGTTCAGTTTAATTGATCAGGTTCAGTTTAATTGATCAGGTTCAGGTTAATTGATCAGGTCTATCAGGTTCAGTTTAATTGATCAGGTTCAGTTTAATTGAAAGGGTTCAGTTTAACTGATCAGGTCTATCGGGTTCAGTTTAATTGATCAGGTCTATCGGGTTCAGTTTAATTGATCAGGTCCACCTCCTCCCCCTCTCTTACCATCCTGGAGAGGCATGTCAACAGACTGTTCAGGAGGCAGAAACCTTGCAAAGCAGCTGGACCGGATTCTGTCGCCACATCCACCCTGAAGCACTGTGCTGATCAGCTGTGACATTTTTAACACCTCACTGGAAACATGCCATGTGCCAGCCTGCTTCAAAGCCTCCACCATCATCCCTGTCTCCAAGAAACCAAGGACCACTGGACTAAACGACTACAGACCCGTCGCCCTGACCTCTGTGGTTATGAAGTCCTTTGAGCGCCTTGTGTTGTCTCACCTGAAATCCATCACAGACCTACTCCTGGACCCCCTGCAGTTCGCCTACAGAGCCAACAGGTCTGTAGATGATGGAGTAAACATGGCCCTTCACTACATCCTCCAGCACCTGGACTCCCCAGGAACCTACACCAGGATCCTGTTTGTGGATTTCAGCTCTGCTTTTAACACCATCATCCCGGCCCTGCTGCAGGACAAGCTCTCTCAGCTGAGCCTGCCTGACTCCACCTGCAGGTGGATCACTGACTTCCTGACAGACAGGAAGCAGCAGGTGAAGATGGGAAAACATGTCTCTGATTCCAGGACCATCAGCACCGGTTCCCCTCAAGGCTGCGTTCTTTCCCCCCTTCTCTTCTCCCTGTACACCAACAGCTGCACCTCCAGTCACCAGTCTGTCAAGCTCCGGAAGTTTGCAGATGACACCACCCTCATCGGGCTCTTCTCTGATGGGGATGAGTCCGACTACAGGTGGGAGATCGACCATCTGGTGACCTGGTGCAGCCAGAACAGTCTGGAGCTCAACACTCAGAATACAGTGGAGATGGTCGTGGACTTCAGAAAGAGCCCAGCCCCACCCTCCCCCATCATCCTGTGGGACTCCCCAGTCACCACTGTGGACTCCTTCCGCTTCCTGGGCACCATCATCTCCCAGGACCTCAAGTGGGAGCTGAACATCACCTCCCTCACCAAGAAGGCCCAGCAGAGGATGTACTTCCTGCCGCAGCTGAAGAAGCTGCCAAAGACAAAGATGGTGCACTTCTACACCGCCATCATTGAGTCCATCCTCACCTCCTCCATCACCATCTGGTACGCTGCTGCCACTGCCAGGGACAAGGGCAGGATGCAGCGCATCATTCGCTCTGCAGAGAAGGTGATTGGCTGCAATCTTCCTTCTCTTCTGGACCTGTACGCCTCGAGGACTCTGAGGCGAGCAGGAAAGATTGCAGCAGACTCCTCCCACCCCGGACACAAACTGTTTCAGACTCTCCCCTCTGGCAGGAGGCTGCGGTCCATCAGGACCAAAACCTCTCGCCACAAAAAAGGTTTGTTTCCGATGGCAGTGGGCTTCCTCAACAAAGCCCGGGCCCCCACTGTCAGATACTCTCATGCCCCCCCCAAACTCACAAACACTCATTCGCTCTCCTGACCCCACACTTTACAACAACGCTCATCTGTGCTTTATGCTCATGTTGTCAACTTTTGCACTTGTCAGCATTGTATTATAGTATTTTTTGTATTGTATTTTTTTGATCTCCTTACTTTTATATATTTATATTACAATTTATGTTTTATGTGTACTGTTAAGCACCAATTCATACCAAGGCAAATTCCTGGTATGTGAAAATGTACCTAGCAATAAACCCGATTCTGATCAGGATCAGTTGATCTTTGAGGTAAATATTGGACTCTAGTTCATGTTCATTATCTCTGGTGTCTAAATCCTCCACAGAAATCTCATTATCTCTGATCAGCTGTTAGCCTGTTAGCTCAGACGCTGAACCTGAAGCTAGCAGCATGTAGCTTGTTGTTGATCCTGCCTGTCCTCTGAAGGGCTCTGCTTTCTAACTGTTAGCTCCCCGCTAGGCTAGGCTAGGCTAGGCTAGGCTGCAGCAGTTACCGGGCTCCAGCAGATCAGCGGGTCGGTGTCCTGGTCCTCCACCAGGGTCCACAGTTTGGTGAGGAAGGCCGGGACGTTACCGCCGCTCAGCACCGCCCCTCCTCCTCCTCCGGGATACTCCATCACAGAAGTAATCAAACCCTGCGAACTGAAAACAGCTAGTCGGCCTGGAGATGCTAACAGTTAGCCTGCTGCTATCCGCTCATCAAAGATCAAAGTAACGAACTGCGACACGGAGCCAGACTGCGGTCTGATCCGGGTCCCAGAGGGTTCGGTCCCGGTAAGGCAGCTGGACTGTGCCGGGCTCTGCCGGTCTACAACGGCTTTATTCAGCCTCAGTTCTGAACTCCGCGGTGGAAAATTACCACAAATCCGATAAAGCAAACAACTGCGTAGCTAGCTGACTGTCGCGCCGTGATGAGGTCACGCGAAAACGTAACGTCAACGTCTGGTCGCGCTGTGACGCAAAGACCTGTAATCCGGGGGGGGGCTTGGTTTAGGGTTAGGTTAACCCGCCTCTTACAGCTCCACAGTTTGGCTGCAGGAGACCTTCTGATTCTGCTGAATCCCCCCTGTCCTCTCTGCTCCTCCCCACCTTCTGCTCAATCTTGCATTAATAAACTCTGAAACTCTCATCTTAACATACGCTTTGATTTCTGCTTCAGTACACCAGCAGCTTCCTCAACTTTCTTCACTACTTGAATGACTATAGCCAGCTAGCTGAACTGTGTCCGCCTCAATATGATTGTTTCAGTCAACCGAGGGTCAGTGGTCGTGGTGGTGGGCTAGTGAGCGTGTATAGGAAAAATTTAAAATGTCATCAAGTACGCTGTGATGAATTTAGCTCCTTTGAAGTTCTCACTCTTAAAGTTGGAGGGCTGCATCATATTTGTTATAATTTATCGCCCTCCAAAACCGCCTGGAGGATTTTTATCAGAACTTCCTGAATTTTTATCTACTCTGGTTTTAAATTATGACAGAATTGTTCTTTGTGGCGATTTTAATATTCATGTTGATGACCCCAACAATGTTAATGCAACTGACTTTTTAAATATGGCCACTTCTTTTAACTTCAAACAACATGTCAAAGGGCAAACACATAACCGTGGTCATACACTGGACTTGGTTTTTACCCTGGGTGTCAGCATCTCCTCTGTGGAATTAGTGGACATGACCATATCTGACCACAGATGGATTGTTTTTAGCTGCGATTCGCCTGTTACTCACGCCGCCTCACCAAGCTCCGTGTGTTCTCGCTTCTTTAATGAACAAAGTGTTTCAAAGTTTTGCGCATTCTTTCAGAGCCAAAGCCAACACCTGTCTGATTCCAACACCAACAATCTGGTCGATCACTTCAGTCATATCTGCTTGTCGTCACTAAATATTACTGCTCCTCTAAAGGTTAGGCCTACGTCTAAAGCTAGTAAGCAACCCTGGATAAATGACAGCATTCGCAGCCTAAAAAGGGAATGCAGGAAAGCAGAGCGCAGATGGAAAAAATCCAGTCTCCAAGTCCATTACCTCAGTCTGAAGGATTTATTAATTAACTACAATAACATGGTTAAGGATGCGAGAACACACTATTTTTCTGAACTCATTACTACACATAAACACAATCCCAGGTTTCTGTTTAAGACTGTGGATCAGCTGGTAAACCCAACCCCTCCTTGTGCCTCAGCTGGAAGTAATGATGACTGTGAATTGTTTTTATCTTATTTTACCAATAAGGTGGTGTCAATCAGAGCCTCTATTACCCCCGTGGCCTCTTACTCAGAGGTTCCTCACCAGCAACAACAGAGTTTTAACCAGTTTTATCCCATCGACTTGTCTGAGCTTTTAAAAACAGTATCACAAATGAGAGTGTCCTCCAGCCCACTTGATGTAATAACTACAAAGTTTTTACTGAAAGTAATAGATTCTGTTGGGCCCCATTTGATCTCTGTTTTCAACAGCTCCCTATCTACTGGTTGTGTCCCTGATTATTTTAAAACGGCTTGCGCGAACCCACTTTTAAAGAAACCTGGTTTAGATCCCTCCCTCCCACAAAATTTTAGACCAATTTCAAAACTGCCTTTTATTGCAAAGATTCTAGAAAGAATTGTGTCCAAACAGCTGCTCACTGTACTGGAAAATAACAAATTATTTGAAAAGTTTCAGTCTGGTTTTAGGAAGTACCACAGCACTGAGACTGCCCTGCTTAAAGTCACCAATGACCTTTTAATGTCTGCTGATGAAGGCATGTGCTCAGTCCTGGTACTCCTGGACCTTAGCGCTGCTTTTGACACCATTGATCACAACATCATGTTAGACAGACTGAGGCACTGGGTGGGGATCTCTGGTACTGCCCTAGAATGGTTTTCATCCTACCTGTCAAATAGGAAGTTTTGTGTGTCTGTAAACAACTATGTCTCTTCATTCTGTCCAGTTAAATATGGTGTGCCTCAGGGGTCGGTCTTAGGACCCATTTTGTTTTCCTTGTATCTGCTTCCCCTTGGACATATTATCCATAAACATGGCATAAACATTTCTTTTCATATTTATGCTGATGACACACAAATATACTTGCCCGTCAGATCCACAGACCCTGGAATGCTGAGTTCACTTAACAACTGCCTTTGTGAAGTAAAAAAATGGATGTCAAATAATTTCCTCCAGCTGAACTCAGACAAAACAGAAATCCTGGTCATCGGGTCTCCGCAGATGGCAAATCAAATACTGCCATCTGCTGGTTCCCTAGTAAATCACATTAAGCCTGTGGCAAAGAACCTTGGCGTTTGGTTTGATAGTAATTTAAATTTCGAGCAGCACACCACAAAGCTCGTTCAATCATGTTTTTATCAACTTAGAAATATAGCTAAAATTCGAACTATGTTAACTTTTAAGGACACCGAGACCATTTTACACGCCTTCATCTCATCATGCCTGGATTATTGCAACAGCCTTTTCACCTGTTTAACCCAAAAATCTATTGATCGACTCCAGACTGTCCAGAACTCAGCTGCCAGGCTTTTAACCAGAACAAAGAAATATGACCACATTACTCCTATTTTAGCTTCATTACACTGGCTCCCAGTATGTTTTAGAATTGACTTTAAAATTCTATTGATCACTTTTAAAGCTCTTCATGGCCTCTCGCCTTGTTATATTTCTGACCTTTTAGTCCCATACGCACCAGCACGTACCTTGAGATCCTCGGGCAGAGGTCTGCTGTCTGTTCCAGAGTCTCGACTGAAAACTAAAGGGGACAGAGCGTTTGCTGTCAGGGCCCCGAGGCTCTGGAACAGCCTGCCCGAGGAAATCAGGTCAGCTGAGTCAGTGAACTCTTTTAAGTCCCTTCTTAAAACATACTTTTATAGGAGAGCCTTTCCCGATCTTATTTGACTTTATTTCATCCCTTTTATTTTATTCTATTTTACTAATTTTATATTTATCTTAAACGTGTATTTTAGTCTTTTCAATGTTTTCTTGCTTTTATCTTGTATTGTTTTTGTATTATTGTCTTTACACTTGTTAAAGCACTTTGTAACTTGTTTTTGAAAAGTGCTCTACAAATAAAGATTATTATTATTATTATTACTTCATCCACAGCTGACTCCCTGTCTGCGTTAACCTTCTTATAAACCTCATGGATCGTGAATGAAAACAGAACAGGACTTGTGACGCCCACCTGAGGGCCCCTGATGTGGAGTTCCCCACAGGGACCTACCGAATAGGAAACCTCTGATCCAGTTAAACATTTTACCTCCAGTACCCATGTTACCCAGCTTTCTTAACAGACCGTCCCTGCTCATCACATCGGACGCCTTCTCTGCATCAGAGAAAACTGCCTCCAGCCGTCTTTGTTAGCTTCAACTTTGCTGATGTCCTTTCCCAAACAGACTGAAGGGTCCAGAGGGCCCTGCCTCCTTCTAATCTCTGAAACGACGCTGAAAAGAGTAGTGAGCTGTTCTTTCTGTTCTCTGTGGTTTTAAACACGCGTGAGGTCAAAACTGTGGGCCTGAGTTGGGTTGCTTCTTCTTCTCCTCGTCCCAAACCTCCAGCTCTTCAGGGCAGATCTATGTAATCGTGGTGCAGCTGCTGCCGCTCTGTGACTCCGGGCCCTCCTCAGCTCGGCCCGGTAGAGGCCTCATCTGAGGACTGTGATTGGCATTTCTTTACCTCCTCCTCTCTGATGTCTGCTGATTTCACCTTCTTCTGTCACATTATCTCAACTATGGATTTTAACAAAGCTCTTTGCTGACATCTCTGCCTTTTCTTCCCCTTCCTTCAGCTCTGACAGATCCTGATTCCCTCCCCCTTTTAGTCGTTCCCCACACTTTACCTAGTGCCGCTGATCTTCTCTCTCCAACACATCTTTGCTGCCCGTTCGGTTATCTTCTTAACTACATTGAATGATTTCCTCATTTTATTTCTGTTTGACGGCTTCAGAAGCGTCTTTGTTCCACCGTGGCACCGTTTTAACTTTCCTTTTGGCTTCTGATGCTCCATTTAATCCAGCTGTGATCAAACTGACACATGCAAACTTACTCCAATCTGCTTTACCCAGAATCCTTCTTGTAACCCCGCCAAGTTCAGCCATAATGTTTTCCTCAGCATTAATCGGTCACTAACAATTCTGTTACATCACTGCACACCAGATCTCCGCTGACTCCATTAACCAAACCTTTATCCTCTAGAATCAGTCCATGATGGTCTGGACTTTTCCCTCCCCACATGAGCCTTAAAACCACATCGTTCTGTGTCCCCGATCAAACTCCTGTAAATCTTCATTCTTTTACACGGATTAGACAAATTAACTATATTTCTTTTATTCTCAGTAACAACTACCTCTAAATCTGCACTGAGATTAACTGCTACCCCCCCCCCCGTGACTCTATCCTGCCTTGTTATTACATATTAACATCCAGGTGAGGTCGGGCTCTACATTCAGCTGCTGCACATCTCTTAAAGTCTGGTCCGTTTGCAGTCAGGCTCTGGAAGAAAAGGAGACCCGTGATGATCTTAATCACTGAACCGAGAGGTTCCGTCGTTCTGCGTAACACGTCTAAAGCCAGGTAATCTCTTGCTGCCTCACCAACAGGCCTCGGCCTTTTCTTTGTCTGCTGCGTTGCCACAAACCTCTGGAAGCTACAGACTCATCCTGTCAGAGTCTCGTCTTCGACTGCACACTGACGCGAACACTTAACGGCACTCTGTGCCTCTGTGGTGGTTTAGTGGGTCGCTGAGAGAGAACCCGCTGTCACTGCTGCTATGCAGCTCTATGTTCCCCCACAGTTCCAGCATTTTGTTTTAGCAGCCACTGCGCAACGGCCATATTCATGTTCTCCAGCACACCATCGGCTTTACACTCATCAGCCGCCGGCCAAGTTCTTTCTCATTTCCCTAATTTGTGTCTCCTCAACAGGAAACGAGCATTTAAAGAAACGAGATGTCCTTTCCTTTTAAAGCGTTCAGTCTGACCTGCTGCACAGCTGCAACATCTGTCCTCTGTGATCTCTGTCAGAGCAGCAGACCAGCAGAAGTCAACATTAGAACAGTAGAAACATCTGGAGGTTCCAAAGAGAACCGTCAGATTCCAGCAGCTCTGGACAGAAGTACAGTCACTTTTTTTGCGGTGCCTTTTGTCTGGAGCCAGCAGATTATTTCAGCCCTCAGCCTGATGAGGACGCACCAGGACACCCCATCACCATACTCAACAGCCCTGTGTCTGCTGTGGAATCCTTCAGGTTTCTGGGATCCGCTATATCCCAGGACCTGAAGTGGGAGCCCAACACTGACACCATCATCAAGAAGGCCCAGCAGAGGATGTACTTCCTGCGCCAGCTCAGGAAGCTCAACCTGCCCAAGGACCTGCTGATCCACTTCTACACAGCCATCATCCAGTCTGTCCTCTGCACCTCCATCACTGTCTGGTTTGGATCTGCCACCAAAAAGGACAGGAGCAGACTACAACGGACAGTCAGGACTGCAGAAAAGATCATCGGTGCCAACCTGCCCTCCATTCAGGACTCAGTCAGGAAACGGGCAGGAAGCATCACTGCAGATCCATCTCACCCCGGACACAACCTGTTCCAGCTTCTCTTCTCTGGGAGGCGCTACAGAGCACTGTACGCCAAAACCAACAGACTCAGGAACAGTTTCTTCCCACAAGCTGTAACTCTGATGAACAGCTGATTCCTGTGCAATAACCCAGTAACTCTGTCTCTAATCAGCACCTGTTTACTGGTTAGCACTTATTATTTATTTATTCACCATTCTCTATTTCAGTGCTGTTCATACTATGTCATATTGTATATATTGTATACCAATAAAACTACCTCAGGTCATAAGGTCATAGGTCTTATTTATTTTTTCCAGCATCCTTTGCGCTATGCTCCATCACACTGTGTACATGTATGTGTCTGTGTACCTGTATATCATATCCACCTTCAACATGTACATAATGAGAATAATAGTTTACTCTTGCATCCTTTGCACTCTGATCACTGCACTATTTCTCAATATGTCTATATTGTTTTGTTCATAGTGTGTATATTAGTGTTGTCTACTCTGTAGTTTGTGTCTGATTTTATTTTATTATTATTTTATTATTGTGTTATGGTATTTTTGTATGAGTAAGCACATCGTGAGCAATTTACAATCCTGAGTCAAATTCCTCGTATGTGCACACATACCTGGCAATAAAACTGATTCTGATTCTGATTCTCTGACTCTACTGCTGGAACGACCTGTGCAGACTACATGGGCTCTACTATTTAAACAGGAAACAGTACTCCACAGTTAAGGAGGGCAGATCTTCACCTCTGTCTTTACTCCAGTAAGTGAGATCAGTAAACAAAGGAACATCCACTTTACACAACCTGCTGGAAGGCTCTATCATATCTCTTTCGATATGTTTTTATTTATTATTTTATTTGCAAATAAGAAATTTTGTCACGAGGAATACCACAATTCTTCAGTGTCAAAGTGTCTCACACCTAGAGAGACGGCTCTTTTTACACCGCTCTGACAGTTCTGTCAGTTTCTTCTATAATATCCTGAAAGGCTACAACGTCACAAACACATCCTCTCTGAAGGAGAACTTAATGTTGAGATAACAGCTGATGCTTGGTGATGCTGATGTCTGTAACCGTGTGAGAGCTTAAAAGGACACTTCACCAGATGTTTGCTTTCTGTGCCAGAAAGAGTATTCTGTTGAACTGTGGCAGCGGCAAAGCGTTAAACTTGAATATGTTGCATGTTTCGGGGGGACTCCTTTCTGTCATATGTTGGTTTGAATATTTCCACCATTCTTACTGCTCTGCCTCAAAAGGGACACTCTGCTTTGCCATTTAATTGATTTGCTTTTGCGTAACAATAAAGCCTCACTTTGTTTTGGGTTTATTTATCTCATGTTACTTTCACTTGTATGAATCTCCTGCCTGTACAAATGTGAGTCTGAATGTGTATGTGAGCCAAAGGAATGTTTCTTTTGTTATGTGTGTTTCCGTCTGTCTTTCTGTTCAGTTAAATGTTTCCATCAGTGCAGTAAAGTCACAGCAAATATCTCGAGACAAAACAAAAAACCTGCAGGAATAAACTGGACAGGACAGACAGAGGAAACAGAATGACTTCTATAATCTAGGACTGATCAGCAGGCTGGCTGCTTCACTCCAAACAGGTTCTCTGGAGGAAACTTCAGGATGTGGAAAAGAACACTGAACAAGAATTAACATCAGATCCTGACCGCTCCTGTTGGCGCGTCGGGAGATTTAAATATTCATTTATGTTGCTGTGGCTCGTGCATGAATCTCTGTGGAGACGCTTCATCCAGTCAGCAGCTGTCCAGTGTTCTGCTGCCCATCATCACATTCAACAACAACATCATCAGTGATATCAAAGTGAAGTGACATTAAGGAACAGCGCTTTATGAGGCGCTACCCAAACGGTGAGGGGAAGAACGTTTGATCATTTTAAATAACTGCTTCCTCTGAGTTTAAACATTTATTCACACAAACTGAACGAGGTGCTGACGAGTTAAACAAACAGGACGTGGTTTATTTCCATAAGGTGTTTTTAGCAGCAGCGCGTCACGTCATGAACATGTGAGAACATGAAGCTCTCGCTGGAAACGGCATCAGTTTAAATGTCATTTGTCTCCTTAGAAACGAGGCCCCAGGGCCAGTTCAGGCTCAAAACGTTTTGCACCGACATGTTTGTGGTGTGTTTTCTTCTGTTAGGTGGGCGTGTCTCAGGTGTTACCCAATCAGCTGCGACAAGTCTGTAAACACAACGGTGTAAAAAAGGTGGGAACAGCAGAGTGTTCAGGGAACCACCGTTTCTATTGAAAAAAACGTTTTGCCACGTTTTGTCGCCGTTGAACTCGCCGCTGGGCTCTTCTTCTTTTATGGAACTTTATTGGCGGTTGGCAAACAACTAAATGGTGCAGTTACAGAGTGTGGAGCAGAATGGCCGCTACTCCTATAAGACCAACCACACCAAACCAAAACAAACATAAATAAATGAAAAAAAAACAGTCACATTCTCTTGATTACTCTAAGATAATAAAATTCCAAAGCACTTATCTCTTGAGTTCTTTCTAGGAACTTCTATTAAATCAAAGTATATTCTTTCCCTTCTAAGGTTTGGGATCACTTCTGACAGTGTCTGTCTACCTGTTCTGAACAAAGCGCTGTTTGATCCAAATCTAAGTCTCTCCTGTTCCTTCCTGCACTTCTCTTTTCTCCCACTCTCCTCTGAATTTTGTAAAACCACCGTTCTTTCCTCTCTTCCTCCCTTTCCTCCAGTCTCTCTTTACTAAAGCTCTTTATTTCTGTCACACTGATGCTGCCACGTCGATGGATTCTCTTTTTGTGGCCTGCTTTGCAGCCTTATCTACCACAAAAATATGACTGCAATGCCCATCATTTCAGAATCAGCTTTATTTGCCAGGTATGTGTACATATATGAGGAATTTGACTCAGGATTGTACAATATTCACGATGTGCTTACTCATACAAAGACACAGTAACAGTAATAAAATCAGACACAGGCTGCAGTAAAGAGAAAAAAACAATAGGGACATGTTGACAAATAGTGCAGTGAGCAGGAATAAAATTATTATTATCATTAATTCTGTAGATGTCAGAGGTCGGTGTGAGATTGCACAGGATGCAGGAGGAAAAAGGTATTTTGAGCAGGTGTTATGAACTTGAGGTAGGTGGGTGAACAGGAATTCTTCCTGACACTGTTCATCAGAGTTACGGCTTGTGGGAAGAAACTGTTCCTGAGTCTGTTGGTTTTGGCGTACAGTGCTCTGTAGCGCCTACTAGAGGGGCGGAGCTGGAACAGGTTGTGTCCGGGGTGAGATGGATCTGCAGTGATGCTTCCTGCCCGTTTCCTGACTCTGGAAATGTATAAGTCCTGAATGGAGGGCAGGTTGGCACTGATGATCTTTTCTGCAGTCCTGACTGTCCGTTGTAGTCTGCTCCTGTCCTTTTTGGTGGCAGATCCAAACCAGACAGTGATGGAGGTGCAGAGGACAGACTGGATGATGGCTGTGTAGAACTGGTTCAGCAGGTCCTTGGGCAGGTTGAGCTTCCAGGGCTGATGCAGGAAGTACATCCTCTGCTGGGCCTTCTTGATGATCGTGTCAGTGTTGGGCTCCCACTTCAGGTCCTGGTATATACTGGATCCCAGAAACCTGAAGGATTCCACAGCAGACACAGGGCTGTTTAGTATGGTGATGGGGGGCAGAGTGGGGGGGCTCCTCCTGAAGTCCACGGTCATCTCCACAGTTTTGAGAGTGTTAAGCTCCAGGTTGTTGTGACCGCACCAGAGAGCCAGCTGATCAACCTCCCGTCTGTAGGCTGACTCATCACCGTCCCGGATGAGGACGATGACTGTTGTGTCGTCAGCAAACTTCAGGAGTTTGACAGATGGGTCTCCTGAGGTGCAGTCGTTGGTGTAGAGGGAGAAGAGCAGTGGGGAGAGCACACACCTCTGGGGGGCGCCAGTGCTGATAGTCCGGGTGCCGGATGTGATGTTTCCCAGCCTCACCTGCTGACTCCTGTCAGTCAGGAAGTCTGTGATCCACTGACAGGTGGAGGCTGGCACAGTGAGCTGGGTGAGTTTGGTGCTGATGTCCTTGACTCTTCACATGTCCCTGGAGAGTCGAGTTGTTGCAGGATGTAATGCAGACCCAAGTTGACGGCATCATCCACTGACCTGTTAGCCCTGTAGGCAAACTGCAGGGGGTCCAGCAAGGGGCCTGTAATGTCCTTCAGGTGGGCCAACACCAGTCTTTCAAAGGACTTCATGACTACAGATGTCAGGGTGACGGGCCTGTAGTCATTTAGTCCAGAGATGGAGGGTTTTTTGGGACCGGGATGACTGTGGAGCGTTTGAAGCAGGAGGGAACTTCACACAGCTCCAGATCTGTTGAAGATCTGAGTGAAGATGGGGGCCAGATGGTCTGCACAGATTTTCAGGCAGGATGCCTCTGGAAGAGCTGGCTGGGAGAGGGGGGTGGCAGCTTGTCAGAGGGGGGAGGTGACCTAAACCTACAATAGAAACCATTCAGCTCGTCAGCCAGTCGCCGAGATTTGAACTCTACACACTGTATTTCCATAAAAACGTCTGAGAGACTGCTCTGTAAACTGATCAGTGATGAACTCTAATCTGAACAAATAATCACTCTCACTGGTCTTATTTCCTCCATCCACAGTACCGCGAAAACACTCGCTAGAATTCCTCCTGCTTCATCACTAATCCTCTTCACTGCTGGAACAATAAAAGCTCCTTCTATCTTATGAACTAAACTGTCTGATGTATCTGTGTAGATCTGGATGGAACTGTGGAAACTGTTGATAAGCATGTGAATTGAGAATAAACTCTGTGTCCTTGTTCTCCTTTTCTAACAGTGTAAGATCTGCTGTGAGTTCCCAGGGCTGTCCTGCTGGACTGAAGGTTTATGCAGCTAACTGTAAATCCCTTTCTGTGGAACTGTCACCCAAAGCTTTTCTCTCTCCTCTCCTTTAGAGTGCCTTGTGCTGCTTGATCTTCACTGTGGTTTGTAAATTTACACAGTAATTCAGAGATAGCTGGAGGCTTTTCTCCCGTTCCCACCTGCAGTGCTGCTGTTAGAGGAGTTTTAAATGCCCCAGTGCGTAATCTCCATGCCTGAGGTGTGGCTCAGCAGGAGGAGCAGGTTGCCTGTGAATCGGAAGGTCGGTGTCGAAGTGTCCTTGGGCAAGATACTGAACCTGGAATTTGCCCCTGGTGGCTTTTCCACCTGTGGATGAATGTGTGTGAAAGGCGCAATACAAATACGGAGCATTTACAACGCGGTCTAACTGTTGGAGGGATGTGCCTGATGCAGATTCACACAGCACATAATCTAACACTGATCTAATTAATCCACAGTATGTTGCCCTCAGTGCTGTTCTGTCAGCCGCCCAATCACTTCCCACCAAACACATTTCGTACCTTCCTACATTTGTCCAGTACTTTCTGGATATGTCCACCCCCTGTGATCAAACCATAACACCGCAAACAGAAAGAGTTTCACTCTTTCCAACACTTTATCATGTAACTGTTTTGCCTCTTTGCAAAAAACAACAAAACACATTTGTACGACCACTCCTCTACTTTCGTAATAGCTTCATGTAGTTTGTTCCTACCCCATCCCATTCTCTATTTCCCTGAACACATCATTTATTATTATGGACAGTAACAAAGGGCTCATTATGCTTTTGGATTCTTGAGTGACTCTTCTCTTCTCTGACTTGTATTAATCTTCCTTGTGAAAAGTCTTTAATCCATCTCTATATCCGTCCTTTGATACCTAACTGACACAGTCTAATCAACAATCCTTCGGCCCACATCGTGTCGTACGCCTTCTCTATGTCAAAGCAGGCAGCAGCTACACTTTCTCTGTGTACTTGTGTACTTGGGTGGGAACACAAAACAGGTGTGAGGTAACTAGACAATGACAAAGACATGAACACAGAACCACACTCCCAACAGGTTCCCTGGAGAGCATTGTAAAGGGTTTGTTCAGAAGGTCATTGGAATTTTCTTCTTGCTGTAACTCTTCATTCTTGCTTACTGTTGTTTCCCTCTCTTTCCCTCTTCACTAATATTATTTGAACTGTTATTACAGGAGTTTTAGCCAGCATCTCTGCTTCCTCCTCCTCATCTCTCACTGCTGTTGTTTCTCCATCATTTAAGACCCCTATTCTCTTTTTATGCCGTTCATTCCTTTTATCATCCAACCAAACTTTACCAATGTCTATCTCCCTTCCTACTGACCAACACAATTTCCTCCAGTGTTCTTTCTTACTACTTTTTGTGGTTCTCCTTACATTTGCTTGTAACTTTTTATATTCAGTAAGATTCTGAAAAGAGTGATTCCTTTTTAACGCTTTAAAAGCTTTATTTTGAAATGAAATTGCTCTTTCACGTTCCTCTGTCCACCATCTTTTTTTTACGCTTCTCTGCCTTCTTTTTTATTGACTTCTCTGCAGCCTCCAGAACAACATTTCAATTATCGATATCTTTATTTCTATCAATCTTTCTCATTTCTTGATCACTAATATTCCTAAATTTATCCCTTTCAGCACTACTGAGTGACTGTGTCTGAAATCCTCCTGCATCAGATTCCTCTAAACTCAAGCCTACAACTATTACTGCAGGACAGAGGTCTACAACTACTTCCTGAAATCGGAAATCTGTGGGGTCGTTGGCCAGGAACGTTGATACCGCTACTTCGTTAGCGCTCCTGGCTGTGGTAACGACAGTCGTCATGGTCGTCAGAAGGAAATGCTTGTTGAGTTTCCTGGGAAGTGATGAAAGGACAGCATTGTAAGTGGGGGATAAGTGGTGGCGTAGACCCCCTCCCCTGTTCAATGACGGCTTCTCAACCCTGGTGTAGATGCTTCCTTGACACCTCTTTCAAACCATCCATCTTCTCTGTCTAAAATGTGCACCTGGTGGTCCTCAAACGAGTGTCCTCTGTCCTTCAGATGTAAGTAGACAGCAGAGTCTTGACCTGAGGAGTTGGCCCTTCTGTGTTGAGCCATGCGTTTGTGTCGTGGTTGTTTAGTCTCCCCAATATACAGGTCTGTGCATTCCTCACTGCATTGGACCGCATACACTAGATTGCTTTTCTTGTGTTTGGGTGTGCGGTCTTTGGGGTGGACCAGCATCTGTCTTAGTGTGTTCTTGGGTTTAAAAAACACAGGGATGTTGTGTTTGTTGAAAATCCTCCTGAGTTTCTCTGATACTCCAGACACGTATGGAATCACATCCTCTCCTCGGCCCCTGTAGTCTTGGTCTTCTTCCTGGATCTTGTGGCTGTTTTCACAAAGGTTCATTTAGGGTATCCACAGGCTGTAAGTGCCCCCTTCAGGTGGTATCAACCCTTCCCCTTTGCCCTTGGACTTTCTTCATTGCATAGCTCGTGTTGTTAACTGTGTTAACTTCACACCATATTTCCCCTGTGTTGACCACCACAGTTCCAACATTTATCCTGCACATTTTCCTTACGTTCTTCCACCCCATGCTCACCTCCGCCTTTGGGACCTCTGCTTCCCTGCTTCTGTATGCACATACCTCTGGCATGTATAACAGCGAAGTGTGGAGGAATATGGGGCCTAGCTGGGAAGCTCATGCATCCTACTTTAACCTTTTCTTGAAGTACGGACTCCTGGAACTCCTGAAGAACAGAGAAGCTTTCAACCCTTTTACCATTCATTCATTCATTCATGACAGTCTCTTGATTCTGCTCACCTGGCCTCCACAAATACTGCCTTTGAGTCTTCCCCTACAGGGATCCCTGTCATCACTCCCTTTGTTACTCGACTCTCACCCAGAATCTTTCTCTCACTTATCATTTTCTTGCTGATACTTTCCACTTGTAAGGCTTTATTTTTCTGTTCCTCTGTTTTGCATGTTACCAACAAGCTTCAATCTCAACATTTTTCCCCTTCCACATCTCCTAGCTTCTTTTTTAATACCCTAGACACCGCTAGACTTAAACCAACATGCTCGTCTTCTTTTCTAAATTTTAAATTCCTCTCACAGCCCTTTTCCGCACAAACCCACCGCCTTCATCTGAGCTGTTCTCTTCCAAACTACGTTTCCTTCCTTGACTCGAGAACCAGCGTAGCTCTCCTCTCCTGTTAGCAACTGGAGTCCAGTCGCCAAAACCCATTTCACCTTCTTCCTCTGCTTCTGGTTTATGCCAACTGCGGCTTGTTTGTTCCTTTTTCCAAAGTGTGTATTCAAAAGTTTAGCTTCTATTATGATTAAAGTAAAAATCGATTAGAGGTAACTTTAATAAGGACTTTTGGAATCTAAATAAAACACTTTTAGAAAATAATGAATTTCAAAATGAAGCCCAAACATAATTGAGAAATTTTGGAGACAAGCAAATTTATTGAACGAGTTTGGAAAATGCTGTGAATCAATGAAATATGAAATTTTGCTTTGTCATTTGGGAAACGACTTACTAAACAAAGAAAGAGGTTCTTGGATAATTACAAATGTGATAAGATTATTAGAGAAAGTAAATGAATCTGGAGAAGAACTGCAAGAACTGTCATCTCTACAACTTGAATTGGACAAAATAAAGGAAGAAAAGGCCAGAGGTTGAGACCCCAGCCCCATTTTTAGTGTCTGTCTGTGAAGAAGCCAAAGGAGAGCTGCCACCAACTCTCCGTCAGGGTCAAATTGATCCCCAAATCAAAAACAGATAAATTAAGTATTGAGATTTGGAAGCCAATTAGTCTGTTTGATAATGATGCCAAGATATTTGTAAAGATTAAAATCCGGACTGGATAATATTATCGATGAAGAACAATCTGGATTTGTGCCTGGCAGGTTGATTCTAGACATGTTTGATTCCAATGAATATATAGTGGACGATAGTTTTATTTTATTTGTTGACTTTTATGACAAGGTCGTCCCCTCAGCCCCTTTCTGTTCTTTCTTGTCACACAAATTATGGCTGTACACATTAAAAAGGGCTGTTTCAAGGTGTAGTGCATGTAAATGATGTCAAAAGCAGCTGATACAACTGTTTTCTGTCTAATAAAGAGGAAGTGATCAAAGCAGATAGATGTGTTGAGGATTTTTCAGGCTTAAAAATGAATTTAAACAAATCTGTATTATTACCACTTAAAGAATGTAACCAATCAGATGTTACAGGTATCCCTGTGAACAACACTGGTGTAGTCATGAATGAGAAACGCCGTAGTAATCTACAGTATAACCGAACAAATAGTGAGAAACATTTAACAATTCTTTCAAAATGAAATGGATAACTAAGTTAATTACAGAAAAAGATGATATTTGGAACACCTTCCCTAAAAATATAGTTAATTGAATTTGTATTAAAGTGTGACTATAAAATCGATAAATTACCTGTAAAGTTCAGATCAGATTTTCATAAACAAGCTCTGCTGGCCTGGAAGTTAATTTACAAGCATCACTTTTCACCAACAAATGACTACATTTGGAACAACAAGAATATTCAGTAGAAAAATAAATGACTATATTATGAGACATGGGCTGCCAATGAATTCCTCGCTGAATTCAGTTTACCAGTTTACGCCAAAGGAACATGCTGTGGTTGTTGATGCTGTGCTGCAACTTCTTAGAGGTTCGGTTAGCGAGGTCTCAAGGATCCAACCAATTAATAGTAGGCTGACACGGGGTCAGACGCCCCCCACGGTATTTCTTCTGGCTGCCGCTCGTCTCACTGAACTGAACATTTCCTCTGATTCATCACAATTATTTAAATTATCTGATCAAAGCCGCTCTGACCGGAGTTCATCTCACTTTTTGGTCCGTTAAAATCAGCTGTGTTCACTTTATATGTATATTTACATTAAGGGGAGCCTGAAGAGAAGTTTGTTTAGAGAGAAAGATTTTTATAGTTTGTGATTAAAGTAGTAAAATGCTAGATTAGTATGTTTGGGGTCAGGCGCCCCCCCCACCCCCCCGGGCGCTGTGCCCCTTCATAAGCTGATGTTGTTGAGACGCTGGCCAGACCCGTGAGCCAAGCAGCAAGTCTGAGGTAAATTCTGAGGTTAGAAGCTCACATTTCCAGCTGGCCTGCGCATATTTGACCTCAGACGTTCTGCTGATGAAGCTCCAGCAGCTTCACTGTTTAAAAGTCTGAGACATAAACTAAAGGAAAGCTGATAACATCAGGCAGGTTTACTTCCACAACACAGGTCTGTAATCCTCTTTACACATATTAAAGTGATTTCACACCGGGGGGGGGGGCATCTTACCCCTAAAATATACTTTTGATTAAAAAGACAGCTGCAGCTATTTATTTTATTAGCCTTCTTAAATACAAAACATCAATAAAATGTTATTTAATGTGCCAGAAAACTGACATTGAGCTTAGAGGGGGCGTCTTGTCCCACTCTACCCCAATATATTCCTTTGAGAAATTGACATTACTAAAAATAACTGTTCAAATAAATACGTCAGGAACTGCATACATGGTTTTACTCATAAATGTCTCCAGGCAGACTCTTCTGGACTTCACTTTATGGAGACAAAGTCTGTCTTAACAACAAAGTAAAAGAGGTTTCCTGTAAGTTATCACATCGTAAACATTCAGAGTTTTCTTGCACTTTCTGTCAATTACATGAAGAATCAGTTCGCCATTTGTTTTATTTGTGTATGTACTGTAGAAGTTTTTGGTTGGACGTTGAACTTTATATGAAAAGAAAAACTGGACAAACATTTCAGCTTCAGGAAAAAGATATTCTTATATCCTGAGTGAGGACTGAGAACGCGCCTGTAATGTTGCTTTAGATGTTCTGACAGGAGGCCACATGAGAAGAGCTGAGAGCCAACAGATTCTCTGAAAGCCTCAGCAGGAAAATCTTTCCTACCGATCACAATCAGCGTTACAGAAACAGGATGAGAGTAAAGGTCGTCCTCTGCAGCAACATGAAACATGAAAAGACGGAGTCTGATCCAGCCGACCGTAAACTTTATTTAAAGCAGAGACATGTTGTTGCTTCATATCTTTATTAAGTAACGTCCTGCTCGACAGGAACGACCTGATGATGTCATCAGGTTATTCATCAGTTTGGACAAATTACAAATTCTCAGTTTGATGTTCAAAATAGACAAAAACATTTACTGTTCAAAATCACATTTTTCAATTCCGACAGTGAAAGTGATGTCACATCCTGTATGGCGTCATCAGGTTATTTATTTCTATGTATTTCCTCACTGATTCTCTAAAACAAAATAAACGTCTATTAACAAACTTTTAAATATAAAAAAAAAACACTGGCGCTCCGTGGGTGGGTCCTACAGCTAGTGCGAGGGGTCTGACTTCCTGGGCCATGCTGATTGGTCGGTACACTGGAAACGGTAGCGCAGGAATCGAACTCGCGGCTTGATGTGGAAGTCAGCAGGTATCCTCCAGTTCCACATTTTCTGTACCTGAAACATAAGAACACTTTTAGTCTTTTACCTTTAAATTAAAAATTCTTTTTACATCAGTTCACTCGTTCTCAGATCTTCAGGTCTGTTTCCGTCACAGTAACGTGGTTCTGTTTGGACCCACAGGCTGAATGTAAAGACTTAAACCCGAGTTAAGGGTGGAAGTAGCCTACTGTGCTAAGGTACACTTTAGAGGTACTTGTACTTTGTGTATTTCCATTTCATGCCACATTAAACTTGTACTAAGTTTTCCTGCACTGCATGTGTCTGACAGCTTCAAGTACGACGAAATAACTTAAAAATGCTGCTGACATGTTGGAATAATAATAATAACCCAACAATATAATATATATATATTTAAAGTATATTTAGTTTGGAATACCTCTGAGTATTTTTACATTGTGGTAGATTAAGAAAAGGACTGGCTGGTTCTGGATCTGATGCTGAGTAAAACCAGGTCCAGGATCACTCATCCTAAAATCACATTAATCAGTCAACACACTGAACTGGGAAGTTTAACTGGATATGAATTCATTGTTTACTTCACAGGCTGTCCTGACATCAGGAGAAGCTCAACAACTCAAAGTGACTTCAGTTTGTTAAACGGATGTTACTGTGATGAATGTGTCACAGTGACCTTTGACCCTACGGCCCTTCTGCCAATCCTTCAGAGTTTGTCTCCACTGGTGATGAAACAAAGCTATAGAGCTAAAATTGTGATGGGACACAGATTCCAGATTATTATTAATTATTTACCACAGAACCACCCTGACAGTCTGTGATGGTTCAGATCTCAACATCTGAATCAATAATCTAATCTTAGAGTGATTCTGGTTCTGTCAGAACCTGTAGGTACCAAGGTGCGGGTCTGAGAGGAGCGACTGTTTTCAACAATGTGAAATTAGAACGTTAATCGTCTAAACAAGGATCCAAAAAAAAACCCAGAAACCAGGGACCATCAGACAGCCGGGTTCTCCAGAGCTCCTAAATACATCACAGTGTCCTAAACGCTGGACTCGTCTATCCAGAACCTAGACTGAGGACAGGATTAAACGTTCAGGGTCAGGTTCAGAGGTTAAGGGTGAGTGCAGAGGTCAGGGTGTGCTGTACCCACCTTCAGGACCCTGACCAGATGGGTTGTACTGTTCAGTGACTGAACCTGCAGAGAACAAGCAGAACCAAGAAAAGAGAAAGAACAAGCCTTCAGCACCTGATCTCAGGTAAGGTACAAACCAAACCAGGAACCTGAAGAAGACTAGTTTAACACCAAACTAAACAACACCTGAACCTAAACCAAGATCTACACAACACAACCAGAACCACTGACTCGATTCTGATGGAAACTGGCCACAACTGGTTTGTAGACTGGTTTCAGATCGGGCTTAAACTAGTTTGTAGACTGGTTTCAGACTGGGCTTTAACTAGTTTCAGACTGGGTTTAGACTGGTTTGTAGACTGGTTTCAGTCTGGGCTTAGACCAGTTTGTAGACTGGGTTTAGACTGGTCATGTTGTCTGGTTTCAGACTGGTTTGTGGACTGGTTTATGGCTGGGTTTAGACTAATTTGTAGACTGGGTTTAGACTGGTTTGTGGACTGGTTTATGGCTGGGTTTAGACTGGTTTGTAGACTGGGTTTAGACTGGGTTTAGACTGGTTTGTAGACTGGTTTCAGTCTGGGCTTAGACCAGTTTGTAGACTGTGTTTAGACTGGTTATGTAGTCTGGTTTCAGACTGGGTTTAGACTGGTTTGTGGACTGGTTTATGGCTGGGTTTAGACTGGTTTATAGACTGGGTTTAGACTGGGTTTAGACTGGTTATGTAGTCTGGTTTCAGACTGGGTTTAGACCAATTTGTGGACTGGTTTATGGCTGGGTTTAGACTGGTTTATGGACTGAGTTTAGACTGGTTATGTAGCCTGGTTTCAGACTGGGTTTAGACTGGTTTGTGGACTGGTTTATAGCTGGGTTTAGACCAATTTGTGGACTGGTTTGTGGCTGGGTATAGACTGGTTTGTATACTGGGTTTAGACTGGGTTTAGGCTGGTTATATAGTCTGGTTTCAGACTGGGTTTAGACTGGTTTGTGGACTGGTTTATAGCTGGGTTTAGACTGGTTTATGGACTGGGTTTAGACTGGTTATGTAGCCTGGTTTCAGACTGGGTTTAGACTGGTTTGTGGACTGGTTTATAGCTGGGTTTAGACCAATTTGTGGACTGATTTGTGGCTGGGTATAGACTGGTTTGTATACTGGGTTTAGACTGGGTTTAGACTGGTTATATAGTCTGGTTTCAGACTGGGTTTAGACTGGTTTGTGGACTGGTTTATAGCTGGGTTTAGACTGGTTTGTAGACTGGGTTTAGACTGGGTTTAGACTGGTTTGTAGACTGGTTTATAGCTGGGTTTAGACTGGTTTGTATACTGGGTTTAGACTGGGTTTAGACTGGTTTGTGGACTGGTTTATAGCTGGGTTTAGACTGGTTTGTAGACTGGGTTTAGACTGGGTTTAGACTGGTTTGTAGACTGGTTTATAGCTGGGTTTAGGCTGGTTTGTAGACTGGTTTGTAGACTGGGTTTAGACTGGTTGTGTAGACTGGTTTCAGATTGGGCTTAAACTAGTTTGTAGACTGGTTTCAGACTGGGTTTAGACTGGTTTGTAGACTGGTTTCAGTCTGGGCTTAGACCAGTTTGTAGACTGGGTTTAGACTGGTCATGTTGTCTGGTTTCAGACTGGTTTGTGGACTGGTTTATGGCTGGGTTTAGACTGATTTGTAGACTGGGTTTAGACTGGTTTGTGGACTGGTTTATGGCTGGGTTTAGACTGGTTTGTAGACTGGGTTTAGACTGGGTTTAGACTGGTTTGTAGACTGGTTTCAGTCTGGGCTTAGACCAGTTTGTAGACTGTGTTTAGACTGGTTATGTAGTCTGGTTTCAGACTGGGTTTAGACTGGTTTGTGGACTGGTTTATGGCTGGGTTTAGACTGGTTTATAGACTGGGTTTAGACTGGGTTTAGACTGGTTATGTAGTCTGGTTTCAGACTGGGTTTAGACCAATTTGTGGACTGGTTTATGGCTGGGTTTAGACTGGTTTATGGACTGAGTTTAGACTGGTTATGTAGCCTGGTTTCAGACTGGGTTTAGACTGGTTTGTGGACTGGTTTATAGCTGGGTTTAGACCAATTTGTGGACTGGTTTGTGGCTGGGTATAGACTGGTTTGTATACTGGGTTTAGACTGGGTTTAGACTGGTTATATAGTCTGGTTTCAGACTGGGTTTAGACTGGTTTGTGGACTGGTTTATAGCTGGGTTTAGACTGGTTTATGGACTGGGTTTAGACTGGTTATGTAGAGTGGTTTCAGACTGGGTTTAGACTGGTTTGTGGACTGGGTTTAGACTGGGTTTAGACTGGTTTGTAGACTGGTTTATAGCTGGGTTTAGACTGGTTTGTATACTGGGTTTAGACTGGGTTTAGACTGGTTTGTAGACTGGTTTATAGCTGGGTTTAGGCTGGTTTGTAGACTGGTTTATAGACTGGGTTTAGACTGGTTTGTGGACTGGTTGATGGCTGGGTTTAGACTGGTTTGTAGACTGGGTTTAGACTGGGTTTAGACTGGTTTGTAGACTGGTTTATAGCTGGGTTTAGGCTGGTTTGTAGACTGGTTTATAGACTGGGTTTAGACTGGTTTGTGGACTGGTTGATGGCTGGGTTTAGACTGGTTTGTAGACTGGGTTTAGACTGGGTTTAGACTGGTTTGTAGACTGGTTTATAGCTGGGTTTAGACTGGTTTGTATACTGGGTTTAGACTGGATTTAGACTGGTTTGTGGACTGGTTGATGGCTGGATTTAGACTGGTTTGTCTATTGGTTTCAGACTGGTTTATAGACTGGGTTTAGACTGGTTTGTATACTGGGTTTAGACTGGGTTTAGACTGGTTTGTGGACTGGTTGATGGCTGGATTTAGACTGGTTTGTCTATTGGTTTCAGACTGGGTTTATAGACTGGGTTTAGACTGGTTTGTAGACTGGGTTTAGACTGGGTTTAGACTGGTTTGTAGACTGGGTTTAGACTGGTTTGTGGACTGGTTGATGGCTGGGTTTAGACTGGTTTGTAGACTGAGTTAAGATTAAGGCCTTTTCAGGCTGAACACTGAACATTTGTAAAACTTACCAGCCATCTGTGTGCGATCTGTCACAGCTGGATGACCTGAAACAAACACACACATTAACATTAGCACACATTGCCACTGTAGAAGAGGAACTGACAGGCTTGCACTGGACTTCTTCTTCTTCTGTAGAAATCAAAGTTACTTACTGGAGTCAAGTTGGGTTCCTGTTGGATCTGCTGAAACTACAAACAAACATATTTTAACAACATGTTTCAGCTTTAGAGGTTATTTCAGAGATCTATCCGGTCTCAGTCTGAATCACTTCCAGGTACGCTTCCAGGTCCTGAATGCGCAGTGGTGTTTCTCCTGCTGGTCCCGCCCACGAGTTCCTGCTCAGCCCATAGACTTTAAATTGTGATGACATCACTGATTTTAAAATTATTTTCTCGGCTCGAGGAAAGTTTTCAAACCTCCACAGATCAAATATTCATGATAGAAGAGTCGTTAATGACTTTGCAGTTGGAGGCGTCGTCAGCAGTGTCACAGACGGCTCTTTTAAAACCGTGCTCTTCACTGTAGTGTAGACAGTAGTGTACACAGTGTACTGCATGTAAGAGTACTAACAGATGTTAGAACTGAGACGCAGAACAAGTGTTATGATACATCGCTGCCTTAAACCTTCCTGTCCGCCATGTTGGAGGGGTGGGGCTTACCTAATCCTGTGGAGTCTGTTGTCATGGTAACCAGGTCTGTGTAGGAGTAACCACCTGAAGCTGAAGAAAAAGCCGAAAGGTGACTGACAGACAGACAGGTATACAGAGAAACAGGTGTACAGACAGACAGGTGTACAGACAGACAGGTGAGTGACAGACAGACAGGTATACAGAGAGACAGGTGTACAGACAGACAGGTGAGTGACAGACAGGTGAGTGAAAGACAGACAGGTATACAGACAGACTGGTGCACAAACAGACAGGTGAGTGACAGACAGGTGAGTGACAGACAGACAGGTATACAGAGAGACAGGTGTACAGACAGACAGGTGTACAGACAGACAGGTGAGTGACAGACAGACAGACAGGTATACAGAGAGACAGGTGTACAGACAGACAGGTGTACAGACAGACAGGTGAGTGACAGACAGACAGACAGGTATACAGAGAGACAGGTGTACAGACAGACAGGTGAGTGACAGACAGACAGGTATACAGAAAGCTGGTGCACAAACAGACAGGTGAGTGACAGACAGGTGAGTGACAGACAGACAGTTGAGTGACAGACAGGTGAGTGACAGACAGACAGACAGACAGGTATACAGAGAGACAGGTGTACAGACAGACAGGTGTACAGAGAGACAGGTGTACAGACAGACAGACAGGTATACAGAGAGACAGGTGTACAGACAGACAGGTGTACAGAGAGACATGTGTACAGACAGACAGGTGTACAGACAGGCAGGTATACAGACAGACAGGTATACAGACAGACAGGTGAGTGACAGACAGGTGAGTGTCAGACAGGTGAGTGACAGACAGACAGGTATACAGACAGACAGGTGAGTGACAGACAGGTGAGTGACAGACAGACAGGTGAGTGACAGGCAGACAGGTGTACAGACAGGTGTACAGACACACAGGTGAGTGACAGACAGGTGAGTGACAGACAGACAGGTGTACAGACACACAGGTGAGTGACAGACAGACAGGTGTACAGACACACAGGTGAGTGACAGACAGGTGTACCTGGGTGCAGTGTGTGTGTGAAGCTGTCTACAGACTCTGTGTGGAGGACGACGG
Source organism: Micropterus salmoides (assembly GCF_014851395.1). Taxonomy (NCBI): domain Eukaryota; kingdom Metazoa; phylum Chordata; class Actinopteri; order Centrarchiformes; family Centrarchidae; genus Micropterus; species Micropterus salmoides. Next base: position 6,351,735 of record NW_024040817.1, read on the forward strand.
GGGACGACTCTGTAAAACGACATGATCACGTGCCATTGGTGAATTAAAGACTCACAGGTAAAACAAACTCTTGGTGTTGGGGTTGTGGTTGTCATAACAAGTCTTACCTGTGACATCATGGCCAAGTCCAAGACCTGACACTGGTACCAATCAGAACATAGAGTCAGGTTTCTACCTGTTATCAATACTGTTCATCAATCTATTGATTAATTGATCTATCAGTCCCCCTCTCTCACCTGTGAGGTCGATGTGAAGACCAGTCGCTGACTCTGCTCCACCTGCTGACATCATTGTAACATCTGATTACATGGTTTATTGATCACTAATTAGAGTTCTTATTTACTAAATTATTTCACAACAACTTGAAGGTGAAGAAAGTGCAGCGTTGGTTCACGTCAACTGACTCTCAGGCGAAGTGGTGATGTCATAGCTGAACAGGCACTTAATCATTCACAAGGTTTATTAGCTCTTTATGAAGCAGGGAAAATGAAAATCTATAGTTTCTTCAGTTTGTGTAAGTAATCAGCATATGAACAATTTCATAATAATGTAGAGTGATCGATCAATAATGTACCTGGGAGATCAGTCTGGAGGTTCTGAGTCTGAAGTTCACTGAAGGAAATGAGTCGATCCGTCACTGCAGAAAAAAGCAACACACACACTGTACTACACTGCTCAGAGAAAATAAGGAAACTTCACCATCACAGTTGGTGCGATTGTGAATCAGTGTCACCTGTTTTGGTGTAAATGAGAGGGAAAACATATGCAGTGGAGAGACAACAGGTGCAGAGGAGAGACAACAGGTGCAGAGGAGAGACAACAGGTGCAGAGGAGAGACAACAGGGGCACTGGAGAGACAACAGGGGCAGTAGAGAGACAACAGGTGCACTGTAAAGACAACAGGTGCAGAGGAGAGACAACAGGGGCACTGGAGAGACAGTAGGTGCACTGGAGAGAAAACAGGTGCACTGGAGAGAAAACAGGGGCACTGGAGAGACAACAGGTGCAGAGGAGAGAAAACAGGTGCACTGGAGAGACAACAGGTGCACTGGAGAGACAACAGGTGCAGAGGAGAGAAAACAGGTGCACTGGAAAGACAACAGGTGCAGAGGAGAGACAACAGGGGCACTGGAGAGACAACAGGTGCACTGGAGAGACAACAGGTGCAGAGAAGAGACAACGGGGCACTGGAGAGACAATAGGTGCACTGGAGAGACAACAGGGGCAGTAGAGAGACAACAGGTGCACTGTAAAGACAACAGGTGCACTGGAGAGAAAACAGGTGCACTGGAGAGACAACAGGGGCACTGGAGAGACAACAGGTGCACTGGAGAGACAACAGGGGCAGTGGAGAGACAACAGGTGCAGAGGAGAGACAATAGGTGCACTGGAGAGACAACAGGTGCACTGGAGAGACAACAGGTGCACTGGAGAGAAAACAGGTGCACTGGAGAGACAACAGGTGCACTGGAGAGACAACAGGGGCAGTGGAGAGACAACAGGTGCAGAGGAGAGACAATAGGTGCACTGGAGAGACAACAGGTGCACTGGAGAGACAACAGGTGCACTGGAGAGAAAACAGGTGCACTGGAGAGACAACAGGTGCAGAGGAGAGACAACAGGGGCACTGGAGAGACAATAGGTGCACTGGAGAGACAACAGGTGCACTGGAGAGAAAACAGGTGCAGAGGAGAGACAACGGGCCACTGGAGAGACAATAGGTGCACTGGAGAGACAACAGGTGCACTGGAGAGACAACAGGGGCACTGGAGAGACAACAGGTGCACTGGAGAGACAACAGGGGCAGTGGAGAGACAACAGGTGCAGAGGAGAGACAACAGGTGCACTGGAGAGACAACAGGTGCACTGGAGAGACAACAGGTGCACTGGAGAGACAACAGGGGCACTGGAGAGACAATAGGTGCACTGGAGAGACAACAGGTGCACTGGAGAGAAAACAGGTGCACTGGAGAGAAAACAGGTGCACTGGAGAGACAACAGGTGCAGAGGAGAGACAACGGGGCAGTGGAGAGACAATAAGTGCACTGGAGAGACAACAGGGGCACTGGAGAGACAACAGGTGCACTGGAGAGACAACAGGTGCACTGGAGAGACAACAGGTGCAGAGGAGAGACAACAGGTGCAGAGGAGAGACAACAGGGGCACTGGAGAGACAACAGGGGCAGTAGAGAGACAACAGGGGCACTGGAGAGAAAACAGGTGCACTGGAGAGACAACAGGTGCAGAGGAGAGAAAACAGGTGCACTGGAAAGACAACAGGTGCAGAGGAGAGACAACAGGGGCACTGGAGAGACAATAGGTGCAGAGGAGAGACAACAGGTGCACTGGAGAGACAATAGGTGCAGAGGAGAGACAAAAGAGGCACTGGAGAGACAATAGGTGCACTGGAGAGACAACAGGTGAACTGGAGAGACAACAGGTGCACTGGAGAGACAATAGGTGCACTGGAGAGACAACAGGTGCACTGGAGAGACAACAGGTGCACTGGAGAGACAACAGGTGCACTGGAGAGACAACAGGGGCACTGGAGAGACAATAGGTGCACTGGAGAGACAACAGGTGCACTGGAGAGAAAACAGGTGCACTGGAGAGAAAACAGGTGCACTGGAGAGACAACAGGTGCAGAGGAGAGACAACGGGGCAGTGGAGAGACAATAAGTGCACTGGAGAGACAACAGGGGCACTGGAGAGACAACAGGTGCACTGGAGAGACAACAGGTGCACTGGAGAGACAACAGGTGCAGAGGAGAGACAACAGGTGCAGAGGAGAGACAACAGGGGCACTGGAGAGACAACAGGGGCAGTAGAGAGACAACAGGGGCACTGGAGAGAAAACAGGTGCACTGGAGAGACAACAGGTGCAGAGGAGAGAAAACAGGTGCACTGGAAAGACAACAGGTGCAGAGGAGAGACAACAGGGGCACTGGAGAGACAATAGGTGCAGAGGAGAGACAACAGGTGCACTGGAGAGACAATAGGTGCAGAGGAGAGACAAAAGAGGCACTGGAGAGACAATAGGTGCACTGGAGAGACAACAGGTGAACTGGAGAGACAACAGGTGCACTGGAGAGACAATAGGTGCACTGGAGAGACAACAGGTGCACTGGAGAGAAAGCAGGTGCACTGGAGAGACAACAGGTGCAGAGGAGAGACAACAGGGGCACTGGAGAGACAACAGGTGCACTGGAGAGACAATAGGTGCAGAGGAGAGACAACAGGTGCACTGGAGAGACAACAGGGGCACTGGAGAGACAACAGGTGCACTGAAGAGACAATAGGTGCAGAGGAGAGACAATAGGTGCACTGGAGAGACAACAGGTGCACTGGAGAGAAAACAGGTGCACTGGAGAGACAACAGGTGCAGAGGAGAGACAACGGGGCACTGGAGAGACAATAAGTGCACTGGAGAGACAACAGGGGCACTGGAGAGACAACAGGTGCACTGGAGAGACAACAGGTGCAGAGGAGAGACAACAGGTGCAGAGGAGAGACAACAGGGGCACTGGAGAGACAACAGGGGCAGTAGAGAGACAACAGGGGCACTGGAGAGAAAACAGGTGCACTGGAGAGACAACAGGTGCAGAGGAGAGAAAACAGGGGCAGTAGAGAGACAACAGGGGCACTGGAGAGAAAACAGGTGCACTGGAGAGACAACAGGTGCAGAGTAGCGAGAACAGGGGCAGTGGAGAGACAACAGGTGCACTGGAGAGACAACAGGGGCACTGGAGAGACGACAGGTGCAGAGGAGAGACGACAGGTGCAGAGGAGAGACAACAGCGGCAGTGGAGAGACAACAGGTGCACTGGAGAGACAACAGTTGCACTGGAGAGACAACAGGGGCAGTGGAGAGAAAACAGGGGCACTGGAGAGACAATAGGTGCACTGGAGAGACAACAGGTGCAGAGGAGAGACAACAGGTGCACTGGAGAGACAACAGTTGCACTGGAGAGACAACAGGGGCAGTGGAGAGACAACAGGTGCAGAGGAGAGACAACAGGGGCAGTGGAGAGACAACAGGGGCAGTGGAGAGACAACAGGGGCACTGGAGAGACGACAGGTCCAGAGGAGAGACAACAGGGGCAGTGGAGAGACATCAGGGGCACCGGAGAGACATCAGGGGCAGAGGAGAGACGACAAGTGCAGAGGAGAGACAACAGGGGCAGTGGAGAGACAACAGGTGCACTGGAGAGACGACAGGTGCAGAGGAGAGACAACAGGGGCAGTGGAGAGACAACAGGTGCACTGGAGAGACAACAGGTGCAGAAGAGAGAAAACAGGTGCAGAGGAGAGAAAACAGGTGCACTGGAGAGACAACAGGTGCAGAAGAGAGAAAACAGGTGCAGAGGAGAGAAAACAGGTGCACTGGAGAGACAACAGGGGCAGTGGAGAGACAACAGGGACACTGGAGAAACAACAGGTGCAGAGTAGAGACAACAGGGGCAGTGGAGAGACGACAGGTGCACTGGAGAGGGAGCAGGACCGGTATCTGCTCCTTTGTATGAGGATGAACACGAGGAGTACTACCAAAGCTCTACAAAATAACCTCCAGGGGGCTGCTGGTGTGTATGTTTCTGGACAAACTGTCAGAAATGGGGTGGAATGAGGGCCCGATGTTCTGTAGTGGGATCTGTGCTCACAGCCAGCACGGTGCAGCTCAACTGGCATTTACCTGAGAACACCAGAACTGGCAGGTTGGGTATTGGCGCACCATTCTCTTCACAGATGAGAGCTGGTTCACACTGAGCACATTTGACCGTTGTGAAAGAGTTTGGAAACACTGAGGTGAGTGTTCCATTACCTGCAACATCATCCAGCATGACTGGTTTAGTGGTGGGTCAGTGATGGTCTTGGAAGGCATATCCTTGGAGGGTTGCACAGACCCCCATATGCTAGCAAACGGTACCTTGGCTGCTGGGATGAAATCCTCAGAGCCATTGTCAGAGCTTACACGCAGTGGGCCCTGGGTTCCTCCTGGTGCAGTGGGCCCTGGGTTCCTCCTGGTGCAGTGGGGCCTGGGTTCGTCCTGGTGCAGTGGGCCCTGGGTTCCTCATGGTGAAGTGGACCCTGGTTCCTCCTGGTACAGTGGTCCTGGGTTCCTCTTGTTGCAGTGGGCCCTGTGTTCCTCCTGGTTCAGGACAATGCCTGGCCTCATGTGGCCAGAGTGTGTAGACAGTTCTTGGGGGACAAATGCATCGATGCCATTGACTGGCCCTCAGGCTCCCCAGACCTGAATCCAGTTGAGAATCTTTGGGACGTTATGTATCGGTGCAGCTGGTCGACTCCAAGTAGCTCTGCAGACTTTCCAGACTGTTTCACTGATGCCCTGATCCAGGTCTGGGAGAAGACCCCCCATGCCCAGACGTTGTTGGAAGTGCATACAGGCACGTTAATAGTAGAAATCTGTATTTGTGTTATTGTAAAATGAGAGATGAAGGTTTACCTCCGTTTGTGTCCAGAAGCAGAGTCTGTCGGCCATTTCCTAAAAAACACAAGCTGTCAGTGAGTAGCAGCCAATCACTGACTTCAACCAGCTCTGACTCATCATGACTCATGATTTAAAAATTACAACTTTATGGTTAATCATGTTTTGATTAACCAAAGAAACTTTTCCCGTTAAGCATCACCAGAACAAACATGCTAACTGGAAACCCTCAGAGACGCTGCAGCAGTTAAACGTGGAAATAAAACTCTTGCCTTTGAGTTTGAAAGCGTTGTTTTGTTTGTAACCACAGTTCTGTGATTGAGTTTGTGATACCTGGAGCTCTCTTACCAGAGAAGAGCTCATGAACATCAGGGAATGATCACCAGCTGATTTATTTCCCACTTTCCTGGTGACGCTGTCACCTTTGCTCATGCAGTGAATCGACGGTGTGCAACAGAGTGTACTTCACGGAGACGTGGCGGTGTGGATGGATGCTGGATTCTGCGCTGCAGCTGGTTGGATTTAACTGTACGGAGTGGACTGCAACACAGAGCTCTGCGGCAAAACGAAAGGTGGAGGTGTCTATTTTTACATCAACAGTGACTGGTGTACCGACCTGATTCGGCAGCACTGTTCTCCTGATAAACTGACACAAATGGTAAACCCGTTTGAGTCCTGCATACAGGCAGAAACTCAAGCTCTGTAAACCTGTGGTGAGGACATCTAAGCAGTGGACCAGTGAAGCTGTAGAGGACCTCCAGGCGTGTTTGGACTGCACTGGCTGGGATGTTTTCAGGACTGTTACCAACAATCTGGATGAGTTTACTGAGGCTGTGACGTCCTACATCAGTTTCTGTGAGCATGGCTGTATACCAGTACACACCAGGACCTGTACGCCTCCAGGCCCCCCACGGACCCTGACCCCCATAACTCCCCAAAGCCACCTTACAGTACAGTATACTCATCCTGTAAATATTTTAGGTACATCCCTGCACGAACTGTAATTTAAATAACAGCCATATTGTACATATTCTTTATTATTCTTTTATATTTTTAAACATCTTTTCATATCTTATTGTTATTTTATATTTTCTGTATATGTCTTTATCTTTCTTACATTTTCTACTGTCTCTGTTTATTGCTTGTATGTGTAAAGCTGCTTGGCCACTAAAGCTGATTAAAACTGTGCATTAATCATTCAAGCAAAAAGTAAAACACAGTTGAGTGGGATGGACAATACAGCTCAGTCATTTTGTTACTCTTTGTACATTAAAACAAAACGTATATTTAATTCCCAAAATTTCACAGATAATTTCAGATATTTCTTAACAGGCAGTTTCTAACTGTCCAAAAGAAAAACTCACTCTTACCATTAGCATCAGCTGAGTCGGCTCCATCTGTGAGGAAACATAAAGCATTAATAATGTATATAAAGCATAATAAATTATAAGATAAATATATTACAGTCACGTGATGAAGAATTAAACTAACGTTTGTGACATGAAGACTTGTATGTTGTTATAAAGAGTTCATTTTTACCTGATATCACTAGAAATAAAGAAACTGTTCACACTGTTGCCTCTACCACAGTGTGTCAGTAGTAACTGTAGTATCAGAATTAGTATTATTACTAGTATCAGTATTGCTATCAATATCACTATCATTAAGTCTTAGTATCATTATTAGTATTATAACTAGTATTAGGGGTAAACAATTATTATTACAATCATGTCGTGAAACTCAACAATAAATGCAATAATGAAATGCAACATGTCAGTAATTTCCTCACACGTTATAATCCTCCTCCTCCTCATCATAATAAAATAATAAAATATTTGTACTAATCCACGGTGATGAGCTGAATCTGTTGGACTGTTGACAGACAAACTCAGCTGATAATATGTCTACGCTAATGATACTCAGCCGAGATGTGTTCTTTTACCCGTCTGGACTCCGTCAGCTTCAGCGTGCAATGAAGATGATGAAGCTGCTGCACCTGATGAAATATGTATTTTACTTCATTTAAATTAAATAAGAGCAGTCTGCAACAGCACTTCAGAGTAAAGGTCTTCCTGGATTTTCAGAGTAAAAGTATTTTTGGATTTGCAGAGTAAAAATCTTTCTGGATTTTCAGAATAAAAGCGTTCTCTTTACCAACCTCCCTGGGCTGCAGAGTGGGAGGAGCCTGAGACAGAGCTGGTCAATGATTGGTCAGGTCCTGAGCCCAGAGAGGTGTGGTCTGGTCCTGATTGGTCAATGCTGATGTCTAAGTGATGAACAGGATCTTCAACACCAGGATGAAAACAGAAAAGTAAAGCAGCAGAAGAGAGAGAAGAAGAGTCAGAACAGGTTAGTTTTATGTTTCCATCATGACGTAAAATAAACTCAATTATTAAATCAGTTAATTCAAACTTTATATGACGTCTTCATATTTATCCTTAAAGAGACATGATCAATGAAAATGGATCAACGATGGCTTTAGTTATTAAGTCATCCTACATGTTCTGCACAGCATCTTATTGGAAAACGGGTCCATTTATAAATCTGGACAGTGGCTTCAGAAAGTACTCAGACCCCTTCACTGTTTGCACACTTAATTGTTGTGTAGTTGTAATTTTAAATGGATAAAATATTTGCCAACCTCTGGCTTGGTTTTTTCCTGACATGCAGTGTGAACTGTGGGACCTTATGAACGCAGGGGTGTACCTTTCTACACTATGTCCAATCAACTCACAGGTTAGTTTTATGTTTCCATCATGACGTAAAATAAACTCAATTATTAAATCAGTTAATTCAAACTTTATATGACGTCTTCATATTTATCCTTAAAGAGACATGATCAATGAAAATGGATCAACGATGGCTTTAGTTATTAAGTCATCCTACATGTTCTGCACAGCATCTTATTGGAAAACGGGTCCATTTATAAATCTGGACAGTGGCTTCAGAAAGTACTCGGACCCCTTCACTGTTTCCACACTTAATTGTTGTGTAGTTGTAATTTTAAATGGATAAAATATTTGCCAACCTCTGGCTTGGTTTTTTCCTGACATGCAGTGTGAACTGTGGGACCTTATGAACGCAGGGGTGTACCTTTCTACACTATGTCCAATCAACTCAACTCGCCACAGGTGGACTCCAATAACGTTCTACACACGTCTCAATGATCATTAAAGTAAACAGGATGCACCTGTGTGCAAAGCAAAGGGTCTGAATGCTAATGGAAATGAGAAATTTCAGGTTTGATTCTTAATAAATTTGAAAACATGATTTGACTGTCATTATGAGTTATTGGTGTATATGGATGATGGATGGCACACATGGCAATTTTATCTATTCAAAATTAAATCTGTGCTAAAAGTGAAGGGGTCACACTTATACATACATGTTCACGTCTGTTATTTATTAGCACAGGCACACCAGCAAGCTGCCCTGCCCCGTCACAAGTAATTGAAGATAATAGCACAGTGGTGCTGTTGTTGTGGTCTGTCTTCAAGGCCCTTTACAGATGTAAACTGAAACAAATTTAGAATTTAAATCCCTTAACTTGAAATGGAAAGTAGTATTAATTTGGTTAAGTTGCTTTAACTTGAAACTATGAGTTAGAATAACTCAAACTTGTTCATTTAACTAACATTGGGACAACTAGAACACTGTAGTTATATCCACTTTATGAACTTAAATTTATGAGTTGCAATCTTCAAGTTGAGTTATCTGAACTTAAAAATGTGAGTTGAAGGGGTGTAGAATTGTATGTTTGTTAGACAAGTGAAAGCAAGTTTCCTTGAATGGACAATGTAATATAGATAGTTGTTTTAACTCACAGTATTAAGTTCAAACAACAAATTATCATTAATTAAACAAATTGTATGACGTAACATCATGAGTTGAAACAAAGCTTTTCTTAAAGTTGAGTTTACTCACATTTTTAAGGCAGCAATTGAACTTAAGTTTATAAGTTGAACCACCTAGATAATTTTTACAGTGTATGCTTCAGCAACGTCACATTGAGAATCTTTTAGCTGGACGCTAAATGAGACACTTAACCCCTCATTGCTCCAGAGGCGTGCGACCTCTGACATGTTTGGCAATTGTAAATTGCTTTGGATAAAAGAGGCAGCTAAATGAACATATGTAAATGATGGGCCAGATACTGCCACAATGGTGACAGAGTGCAAATCATAAAAACATTTAAACATGGATTTTGGGAACGGGAGAATTTGTTATTGTGTATGTATGTATCTCTAAAAATACACGGAGCAGAAATCTTTGATGCAATCTTGTCTTCATTTGCCTATTTGATGTTGAAGTAATCCAAAAGTAACTAGAAGTAATCAGATTACATTACTTTTATTTTGTGGATTTTCTTGGATTATGTTACTAATTACATTTTTAAACAAGTAATTAGTAATTGTGGATCCTGGAAATGAGGCAATAAAAACATTGTTGCAGAAAAAAATGTAGTGCCTAAACCTTCTGGACAGTATTTTAAATTAAACAAATACAGTGGGTTTTTTTCTTAGTACCATGATGATTTTACACATTTATGATTTCTATGTATCAGATTTCCAAAACTAATTCACAGCCCGTCAGAGCCCCTGAAGTCAGTGGTGCTGATCTACAGGTAACAGACCGAGACAAAGGCAGTGAAGAAGACTGTTAGGTAGTAATCATGGATGTAAACAACAACATTTCATCAGCTTTGTAAATGTTTTAGAATGAAGGAAAAACATCCAACATGTTTATTAAAGCTCAAAGATTTTAGAGTTGCTTAACAGCTGATATAGCAAGACCTGGTCACATGACCCCTGTAGGCGGGGTCAGTACCTGCAGGTGAATCCAAACTGGAGCCGCTCTTCTGATCTACAGATGGAGCTGCTGTCAAACCTGAACCAGTCACTGAACCACACACAGCAACCAAACGTATCAATAATACAGCTGATCATAACTGATCAATAATGCTTAATTTTTTACTTCATGAACAGGCCCCAGAAGTGGAAGGAAAGAAAATCACACCTGTAGAGTCTAGCTGAGTGACTGGAGTCATGTGACCTGTCAGAACAAAAACAAACAGAGGAAATCAAATCACACCTGATCACACCTGTACTGATCAAACCTGATCACACTTGTACTGATCACACCTGATCACACCTGTACTGATCAAACCTGATCACACCTGTACTGATCACACCTATACTGATCACACCTGTACTGATAACACCTGTACCTATACTGATCACACCTGTACTGATCACACCTGTACCTATACTGATCACACCTGATCACACCTGTACTGATCAAACCTGATCACACTTGTACTGATCACACCTGATCACACCTGTACTGATCAAACCTGATCACACCTGTACTGATCACACCTATACTGATCACACCTGTACTGATCACACCTGTACCTATACTGATCACACCTGATCACACCTGTACTGATCAAACCTGATCACACCTGTACTGATTACACCTATACTGATCACACCTGTACTGATCACACCTGATCACACCTGTACCTGTACTGATCACACCTGATCACACCTGTACTGATCACACCTGCATTGATCAAACCTGATCACATTTGTACTTCTCACACCTGATCACACCTGTACTGATCAAACCTGATCACATTTGTACTGCTCACACCTGTACTGATCACAACTGATCACAACTGATCACACCTGTACTGATCACACCTGTACTGATCAAACCTGATCATATTTGCACTGCTCACACCTGATCACACCTGTACTGATTACACCTGTACTGATCAAACCTGATCACATTTGTACTGCTCACACCTGTACTGATCACAACTGATCACACCTGTACTGATCACACCTGTACTGATCACACCTGTACTGATCACAACTGATCACACCTGTACTGATCACACCTGTACTGATCACACCTGTACTGATCACAACTGATCACACCTGTACTGATCAAACCTGATCACACCTGTACTGATCACACCTATACTGATCACACCTGTACCTGTATGTCTGTGAAGATTCTCATCCAGGTCATAGTTATCCAAAGCAGGTTAAAGTCGAGGGCAACTGGACTTGGTTGAAGAGAATAGAAGATGTTCCGTCCCTCATCCAAAGGACTTCTTCAGTTCTGACTGACTGGGAGGGAAACTCAGCTATTTAACCTCTGTGGGGTTGTTTGCCAGGATCGTCGATACCGCTGGTTTGTTAGTGTTCCTGGCTGTACTGATCACACCTGTACTGTTCACACCTGTACTATTCAAACCCGATCACACCTGTACTCATTAAACCTGTACTGATCACACCTGTACTGATCACACCTAGATTAATAGGTAGAAGGTGCTGAAGGGGATAGGAAACAGGAAGTGAGGCGCTGAAGCTCCCTCGCTCAGTTCGAAAATTCAGGCTGTCATAAGAGAAACGTACCCATCAGGCCGAGCAGGAAGTCATGACTGGACAGGTCGATGGGTCCTGAAGAAGAAGAAGATAAAGAAGAAGAAGAAGAAAAAGAAGAATAGATAATCAAGGATGAACACAGACATGAAAAAAAGATAAATGAAGAGTTATGTGGTCTTAGTAAATAATTAAAGTACCTAAAGTACTGCATTTACACAGAGATCTTCTGGGCCACTGATCTCTCAAAGCTCTTTACAACACGGGCCAGATTACAATAACCATTCCACAGGATATTACGATAAATCACCATTGTACTGAGTATTATGATAAATAACCAGTTTACTGGATATTACGATAAATCACCAGTTTACTGAATATTACGATAAATCACAAGTTTACTGGATAACATGATAAATCACCAGTTCAGTGGATGCCATGATAAATCACCATTTTACTGGATGTCATGATAAATCACCATTTTACTGGATGTCATGATAAATCACCAGTTTACTGGATATTACCATAAATCACAGTTCACTGGATATTACCATAAATCACCAGTTTACCGGATGTCAGTATAAATCACAGTTCACTGGATATTACCATAAATCACCATTTTACTGGATGCCATGATAAATCACCGTTTACCGGATGTCATGATAAATCACCAGTTTACTGGATATTACCATAAATCACAGTTCACTGGATATTACCATAAATCACCAGTTTACCGGATGTCATGATAAATCACAGTTCACTGGATATGAACATAAATCACCAGTTTACTGGATGTCATCATAAATCTCCAGTTTACTGGATGCCATGATAAATCACCAGTTTACCGGATGTCATGATAAATCACAGTTCACTGGATATTACCATAAATCACCAGTTTACCGGATGTCATGATAAATCACAGTTCACTGGATATTACCATAAATCACCAGTTTACTGGATGTCATCATAAATCTCCAGTTTACTGGATGCCATGATAAATCACCAGTTTACCAGATGTCATGATAAATCACAGTTCACTGGATATTACCATAAATCACCAGTTTACTGGATGTCATGATAAATCACAGTTCACTGGATATTACCATAAATCACCAGTTTACTGGATGTCATCATAAATCTCCAGTTTACTGGATGCCATGATAAATCACCAGTTTACTGGATGTCATGATAAATCACCAGTTTACTGGATGTCATCATAAATCTCCAGTTTACTGGATGCCATGATAAATCACCAGTTTACTGGATGCCATGATAAATCACCAGTTTACCGGATGTCATGATAAATCACAGTTCACTGGATATTACCATAAATCACCAGTTTACTGGATGTCATCATAAATCTCCAGTTTACTGGATGCCATGATAAATCACCAGTTTACTGGATGTCATGATAAATCACCAGTTTACTGGATGTCATCATAAATCTCCAGTTTACTGGATGTCATGATAAATCACCAGTTTACTGGATGCCATGATAAATCACCAGTTTACCGGATGTCATGATAAATCACAGTTCACTGGATATTACCATAAATCACCAGTTTACTGGATGTCATCATAAATCTCCAGTTTACTGGATGCCATGATAAATCACCAGTTTACTGGATGTCATGATAAATCACCAGTGTACTGGATGTCATGATAAATCACAGTTCACTGGATATTACCATAAATCACCAGTTTACTGGATGTCATGATAAATCACAGTTCACTGGATATTACCATAAATCACCATTTTACTGGATGTCATGATAAATCACCAGTTTACTGGATGCCATGATAAATCACCAGTTTACCGGATGTCATGATAAATCACAGTTCACTGGATATTACCATAAATCACCATTTTACTGGATGCCATGATAAATCACCAGTTTACTGGATGCCATGATAAATCACCAGTTTACCGGATGTCATGATAAATCACAGTTCACTGGATATTACCATAAATCACCAGTTTACTGGATGTCATCATAAATCTCCAGTTTACTGGATGCCATGATAAATCACCAGTTTACTGGATGTCATGATAAATCACCAGTTTACTGGATGTCATCATAAATCACCAGTTTACTGGATGCCATGATAAATCACCAGTTCACTGGAAATTACGATAAATCACCAGTGTACTGGATGTCATGATAAATCACCAGTTTACTGGATGCCATGATAAATCACCAGTTTACCGGATGTCATGATAAATCACCAGTTTACTGGATGTCATGATAAATCACAGTTCACTGGATATTACCATAAATCACCAGTTTACTGGATGTCATGATAAATCACCAGTTTACTGGATGCCATGATAAATCACCAGTTTACCGGATGTCATGATAAATCACAGTTCACTGGATATTACCATAAATCACCAGTTTACTAGATGTCATGATAAATCTCCAGTTTACTGGATGTCATGATAAATCACCAGTTTACTGGATGTCATGATAAATCACAGTTCTCTGGATATTACCATAAATCACCAGTTTACCGGATGTCATGATAAATCACAGTTCACTGGATATGACCATAAATCACCAGTTTACTGGATGTCATGATAAATCACCAGTTCAGTGGATGCCATGATAAATCACCATTTTACTGGATGTCATGATAAATCACCATTTTACTGGATGTCATGATAAATCACCAGTTTACTGGATATTACCATAAATCACAGTTCACTGGATATTACCATAAATCACCAGTTTACCGGATGTCATGATAAATCACAGTTCACTGGATATGAACATAAATCACCAGTTTACTGGATGTCATCATAAATCTCCAGTTTACTGGATGCCATGATAAATCACCAGTTTACCGGATGTCATGATAAATCACAGTTCACTGGATATTACCATAAATCACCAGTTTACTGGATGTCATGATAAATCACAGTTCACTGGATATTACCATAAATCACCAGTTTACTGGATGTCATCATAAATCTCCAGTTTACTGGATGCCATGATAAATCACCAGTTTACCAGATGTCATGATAAATCACAGTTCACTGGATATTACCATAAATCACCAGTTTACTGGATGTCATGATAAATCACAGTTCACTGGATATTACCATAAATCACCAGTTTACTGGATGTCATCATAAATCTCCAGTTTACTGGATGCCATGATAAATCACCAGTTTACTGGATGTCATGATAAATCACCAGTTTACTGGATGTCATCATAAATCTCCAGTTTACTGGATGCCATGATAAATCACCAGTTTACTGGATGTCATGATAAATCACCAGTTTACTGGATGTCATCATAAATCTCCAGTTTACTGGATGTCATGATAAATCACCAGTTTACTGGATGCCAAGATAAATCACCAGTTTACCGGATGTCATGATAAATCACAGTTCACTGGATATTACCATAAATCACCAGTTTACTGGATGTCATCATAAATCTCCAGTTTACTGGATGCCATGATAAATCACCAGTTTACTGGATGTCATGATAAATCACCAGTGTACTGGATGTCATGATAAATCACAGTTCACTGGATATTACCATAAATCACCAGTTTACTGGATGTCATGATAAATCACAGTTCACTGGATATTACCATAAATCACCATTTTACTGGATGTCATGATAAATCACCAGTTTACTGGATGCCATGATAAATCACCAGTTTACCGGATGTCATGATAAATCACAGTTCACTGGATATTACCATAAATCACCATTTTACTGGATGCCATGATAAATCACCAGTTTACTGGATGCCATGATAAATCACCAGTTTACCGGATGTCATGATAAATCACAGTTCACTGGATATTACCATAAATCACCAGTTTACTGGATGTCATCATAAATCTCCAGTTTACTGGATGCCATGATAAATCACCAGTTTACTGGATGTCATGATAAATCACCAGTTTACTGGATGTCATCATAAATCACCAGTTTACTGGATGCCATGATAAATCACCAGTTCACTGGAAATTACGATAAATCACCAGTGTACTGGATGTCATGATAAATCACCAGTTTACTGGATGCCATGATAAATCACCAGTTTACCGGATGTCATGATAAATCACCAGTTTACTGGATGTCATGATAAATCACAGTTCACTGGATATTACCATAAATCACCAGTTTACTGGATGTCATGATAAATCACCAGTGTACTGGATGCCATGATAAATCACCAGTTTACCGGATGTCATGATAAATCACAGTTCACTGGATATTACCATAAATCACCAGTTTACTAGATGTCATGATAAATCTCCAGTTTACTGGATGTCATGATAAATCACCAGTTTACTGGATGTCATGATAAATCACAGTTCTCTGGATATTACCATAAATCACCAGTTTACCGGATGTCATGATAAATCACAGTTCACTGGATATGACCATAAATCACCAGTTTACTGGATGTCATGATAAAACACAGTTCACTGGATATTACCATAAATCACCAGTTTACTGGATGCCATGATAAATCACCAGTTCACTGGAAATTACGATAAATCACCAGTTTACTGGATGCCATGATAAATCACCAGTTTACCGGATGTCATGATAAATCACCAGTTTACTGGATGTCATGATAAATCACAGTTCACTGGATATTACCATAAATCACCAGTTTACTGGATGTCATGATAAATCACCAGTTTACTGGATGCCATGATAAATCACCAGTCTACCGGATGTCATGATAAATCACAGTTCACTGGATATTACCATAAATCACCAGTTTACTAGATGTCATGATAAATCTCCAGTTTACTGGATGTCATGATAAATCACCAGTTTACTGGATGTCATGATAAATCACCAGTTTACTGGATGCCATGATAAATCACCAGTTTACCGGATGTCATGATAAATCACAGTTCACTGGATATTACCATAAATCACCAGTTTACTAGATGTCATGATAAATCTCCAGTTTACTGGATGTCATGATAAATCACCAGTTTACTGGATGTCATGATAAATCACAGTTCTCTGGATATTACCATAAATCACCAGTTTACCGGATGTCATGATAAATCACAGTTCACAGGATATGACCATAAATCACCAGTTTACTGGATGTCATGATAAAACACAGTTCACTGGATATTACCATAAATCACCAGTTTACTGGATGCCATGATAAATCACCAGTTCACTGGAAATTACGATAAATCACCAGTTTACTGGATGTCATGATAAATCACAGTTCACTGGATATGACCATAAATCTCCAGTTTACTGGATGTCATGATAAATCACAGTTCACTGGATATGACCATAAATCACCAGTTTACTGGATGCCAAGATAAATCACCAGTTCACTGGAAATTACGATAAATCACCAGTTTACTGGATGTCATGATAAATCACAGTTCACTGGATATGACCATAAATCACCAGTGTACTGGATGCCATGATAAATCACCAGTTTACTGGATATTACCATAAATCACCAGTGTACTGGATGTCATGATAAATCTCCAGTTTACTGGATGTCATGATAAATCACAGTTCACTGGATATTACCATAAATCACCAGTTTACTGGATGTCATGATAAATCACCAGTTTACTGGATGTCATGAAAAATCACAGTTCTCTGGATATTACCATAAATCACCAGTTTACCGGATGTCATGATAAATCACAGTTCACTGGATATGACCATAAATCACCAGTTTACTGGATGTCATGATAAATCACCAGTTCACTGGAAATTACGATAAATCACCAGTGTACTGGATGCCATGATAAATCACCAGTTTACTGGATATTACCATAAATCACCAGTTTACTGGATGTCATGATAAATCTCCAGTTTACTGGATGCCATGATAAATCACCAGTTTACCGGATGTCATGATAAATCACAGTTCACTGGATATTACCATAAATCACCAGTTTACCGGATGTCATGATAAATCACAGTTCACTGGATATTACCATAAATCACCAGTTTACTGGATGTCATGATAAATCACCAGTTTACTGGATGCCATGATAAATCACCAGTTTACTGGATATTACCATAAATCACCATTTTACTGGATGCCATGATAAATCACCAGTTTACTGGATATTACCATAAATCACCAGTTTACCGGATGTCATGATAAATCACCAGTTTACTGGATGTCATGATAAATCACCAGTTTACTGGATGCCATGATAAATCACCAGTTCACTGGAAATTACGATAAATCACCAGTGTACTGGATGCCATAATAAATCACCAGTTTACTGGAAATTACGACAAATCACCAGTGTACTGGATGCCATAATAAATCACCAGTTTACTGAAAATTACGACAAATCACCAGTGTACTGGATGTCATGATAAATCACCAGTTTACTGAAAATTACGACAAATCACCAGTGTACTGGATGTCATGATAAATCACCTGTTTTCTGGATAGGGTTATGTGACTGATTTACAGCTACAGCAGGCCATCCATATGTAAGGTAACCAGTCACCTGTCAGTATTCAGCTGTAATGTGAAATCTGGGTTTACCTTATTAATATTTATAAAGTGTATTCACTTTATATTTAAAACAAAATTGTATGACATAACCTTCCTGGTACTTAATCCCTTGATGCCTGAATTTATTTACAATAAAAAAAATAATATATTTCTTCAATTGTTAATTTGTCTATGGAACATAAGATATAAATTCAGGTATGATGTAGGTATGATGCAAATTAGCGACAAAAGGCATAAACAAGAAACCAGCCCTTGCAAAAGGTTCCCAGGTACATATCGAATATGCCCAAACAAGCATTTGGGGAATACAAACGCTATCTCAGCTGCAGTCTGAAAGGAAGAAGTGTGATGTAAATTTGCGGCACTCAGGGGTTAAATGTGAGGTGTAAGATTACTGTAACTAACAACTGGACATTTTAGAGCAAAGAATAAATGAAGTATATTTTCCAAATTCCAATCAAATCTGACCGAGTCATCAAAGCGTCCTGACAAACATCCAATAGAAGCTTTCAGTGAGATGTTTCACACAGAACTACACCAACAGTTGGCTGCAGTGCAGACCGAGGCAGATACCCACTCATAGCTATATTTTAATCAGCTTAAATCCTCCAAGGCCAAGAGCTGAGCCCAGAACAGAGTCTTTCAGCCCTCCCTCAGACACAAACACAGTAAACAAAGATAAACAGGTAACCAGAACGTCATCTCACCAGTCTGACTGTCAGCTCCGCCTCCGCCCCCCCCTCCATTCAGCAGCTTCTGTCCGTTACCTGAAACACAAACACAATAATAAATAATCACCTCTATTGATTTTCATGTCTTAAACATAGTCTTTTCTGCTTAAACCCTTTGACTTCAAACTCTTTTGGTTCTTTTGTGAAATCCTTATTTCTTCATGTCTTTTCTTTAGTGTGTGTGTATGTATAGTGTATCAGTACATTATTGACCTGCATGCATTGCCAGTGATTTTACACATATTTACCATTGGACTCTGAGTCTGCTCCGTCAGACCCTGTAGACAAAAACACACTCAGATCTGAGAACATCTTTTACACTCAAGTTTTAGCACTCATGCATTAGTCCATTTACATATTCATTTGTTGATTGATTGATTAACTGATTGATTCAATCAGACCAGTCAGATTTTGTCACAATCCAGGCCCAGCTCGAGTTCAACAGATCCCTTATGTCATCATCGTTCCTCCATCACCACCACCTGGTGCCCATTAGGGCTTCACCTTTCTTCACCTTTAACACCAACTCATCACAATAGTGTCTAATTGGCAAAGACTTTTCACAATATGTCATTAAATGATTCTCACTCACTCAAATCAAGTCTCTCCTGACTGAGATGGTTTTTGAGTGTTTACCTAAAATGTCTTCTCAATCAGCTGCTGAGGATTTAAGAACACTTCCTGAACTAACCATGAACTGCTACCTGCAGAAAGCAGCTTAGTGTTGGAGGTATTTTACCGTTGGTTTCTATGTGAGATGAAGCTGCTGGACGACCGGCCGCTGAAAACAAAGAAAACTCAGATTTCAACTGAAACTTTGTTCTGATTTATACTTTCATGTTAAAATAAAAAGATGCTTACCTGCATGATGAGCAGCAGAGAGACCAGAGTGTTGTACTGCTGCTGCTGGAGAACCTGAAGAACCCAAAGAACCTGAGATGTGAACCAAAGGATGAGGGCTGGCTGTCATTCTGTCCACATACATTACATTATTGATTAGATAGAGGGGTGGTGATTGAGCAGTGAATAAGACACGTCTTTGGTGTGAGAGACCCAAATTCAATCCCTCACTGTGACCCATCCACCATTGTGTCCCTGAGCAAGACACTTATCCCCTCATTGCTCCAGAGGCGTGCGACCTCTGACATATATAGCAATGGCATGTTGCTTTGGATAAAAACGTCAGCTAAATGAATAAATGTAATGTAGATGGAACATATTTATTGATTGACTTTTACCCTGTGAAGCTGCTGAGCTGCTTGGACCTCCAGCGGCTGAGAAACAAATACATGGAGAAGGAGATTCACTTCACTTCTTCATGGGGTTTATTTCCTGCAGTTGTTCTTATTAACTGGGGCGATTCATCGACGTAGTCGATGTAATTGATTATGTATGTTGACTCGCATTACGTGCATCGAAGCGTCGCTACATCCGGTCTTAGTGGGATTCTCGCGGACAAGCTGCATCTACCAGACCAAGTCTAAAGTTTGGGAGTATTTTAGACAGACACTCAACAACATGCTGCTTCGTGAGCTTCACTGCAGCACAGCTGCTGTCCATGAACACATGGAGCGAAAGTATCATTTATTAATCAGATTTATTTAACAGCCACGTCTGAGCAAGATAACAGCTGGAACTAACAGTACAGACAACAATAACAGTACAGTCTGTGAATCCTTTCAGGTGTTTCTTTGGCCCACAGTGATGCAGAAATACATCTCACTATCAGACTGCATTACTCAATATGGAAATAAATCCATGTCAGAAACATTTAAAGTTTTAAGTAAAGTAGCCTAATTAATGTCTGTTATTGTTATTATCACAACACATCAATGACGTGGAAACTGGATTCATTTTAAGATGCTACTATTGTCATTATTCTGATGTGCTTCATCAGGATGATTGAATAAAATATTGATTTATTGATTAGACATGTTTTTGATATTTATTTTGGTAAAATTGGTATGTTAATCGAGTACTAGGCAACTTTCCCCCCCTTAGAATACACAAAATTAGTCGATAGATTAATCCACTATTCGAAATAATGATCATTATGTACAGCCCTATCAGTAATGTATCTATACAAGCAGCCGGGGGCGGATGGTGTTAACTGGATGTGTTGAATATGTTGATAAACCTGTATGATCAGGACTCATCCTTTTTATTTACCTGCAGAACTTCCTGCTGTTCCATCATTTGTTCCTCCTCGTGCTGACTGACTGCTGGAAGCTGTTAAAATAAACAACAAAAAACCTTTATCTGATTATCCATCCATTGTCAACCGCTGACCCTGCGTACAGGGTCGCAGGGGGCTGGAGCCAATCGCTGACTTCGGGCGCAAGGCGGGGTCGCCAGTACATCGCAGGGCCACACATAGAAGAACAACGGACAATTTAGGGTCACCAATCAACCTAGTCCTTTAGATGGTGGGAGGAAGCCAGAGCACCTGTCATTGGAGAACCCACGCAGACATGCAAACTCCACACAGAAAGGCCAGGGCAACCGGGGTTTGAACCCACAACCTTCTTGCTGTGAGGCAACAGTGCTAACCACTGAACCACCATTGTAAGATACCACAAACACTCAGAGATGGGAGGACATTTTTTGAAGTTTTTGAATCAAGTGTCAGCCAAAGGAGCTCTCTCTCTCTCGGAGTACAAACAGGCAGGAAATGACACTACCCCATGATGACAGACCTCAGTCAAGGTGAAAGTCATGTAAGTTGCTGAGCCAAAGATGGACTCATGAGGGAGAGAAGAGACTTTATCTATTTTCTATTTAGCATAGTCACAGAAATAAACATAGAAGCTCAAATATTAATGTGATTTTCTTCTGTTTTCCAACATATTAAATCTGTTGTTAGTTCTCAAGTTAAATGAATGCCAAATGTAGAACAGAAATAACTCACGTATATGTATATTATATATATATTAAAGTGGTTGAACAATTTAACTTCATGTTAGATGTGATGGACCGAAACAGTCGACTCACCGCTCAGATCCTGAATGTTGGACGAAACACCTGCAGAGAAAAATCACCGGAGTCATGTCAGTCAGATAGAGAATACTTGTTAGTATTAATAATAATTGATCCTTGTTGGGAGAATCATATGTCTGCACTCTGCTGACAGCAGTCATCAAAATCCTAGCTGTTGAAATAATAGCCAGAAAAGGTATTTCAGGTTTGTTCCCTTTCATTAGCTGGAAAGACATTATTCATAACATTTTGTTTAGAGTCACATCTTAAACAATTTATCCTCATCTTAACATTTACATTTGATATCAACTGTCTGGAACATAATTTCCACGATTGCATTATTTTGGATAAAAGTAGAGAATGTACATTCACAATGACGCCTGTTTATATCATCTATGAAACAAATACATTGTGTAAAGCTATTGGGTTGTGGAGAAGCTTTGGTGGGAAATCGGCCAGAGTACCTGGGCACGACGGATCCCGACAGAACAGCTTTTAGTTAAATGAGAAAACACTGAGTGGCTCTTTGAGATCTGACCAAATGTAGTGGTGGTGCGCTTGGTACGCTAACGGCCTGTGATCTGTATGAAGAACCTGGGAATGCCATTAAGCCAGCATAGAATGGGCACAGCTGATGAAACAGGACATGGTGTTGAGATCGAACAACAGGAAGTTTAGGTTGAACTGGTCGGGAAAGTGGGGGAAACTCTTCCAAGCTGACCAGTAAGACGAGAGGGTTTAGGGTGCTATGCTGCTGCTGATATTAGGAGTATTAGAGCAAGATTTACGTGTTGAGCGTCATGGTTAAACATGGAGGAACTTCTGGCATGAGTAAGGGTCAACAATGGCGTTGGACTGACTGGAAACATGAGCTGCGTGAAGACTGTATTAGTGAGACTCGGATTGGCAGCTTAGGTGGCACGTGAAGCGACCATTGTTGATGGACTTGCAGGACCATCCGTCGCCCCACAGTATGGATGCCGCTATTATGAGGTAGATTTTGAGAAAGTGCTGGAAGCAGCCTGGTATTCACTTGTAAGCTCCAGGGGTCATTCTTCTGCAAACCCCCCAAAACAAGTAGCGTCGGTGTACAGATAGATGTTGTGTGGGTGAGTCAGTGTTTGTCGTAGGAGAGATACCGTTCTGATTGGCAATGAGGTTGAGTCAAAGATGGAGTTTGGCATGGTTTTAATGCCCAGGGAGATGGGACGGAAGAAACGATTGATAGCAAGTGAGAGACAAAACATCTCCTGTGGGGAATGATGGGTAGGGCCAAGTTGAAGTGACTTAGGAGGGAGAGAAATTGGCGTTTGGTGCAGCATGATACAGGGAGGAATTGGAGATCAGGTTTATTGTGGCCAGCCTATGGCACACCTGTTCAATCCCCATGCTGTCTGATCAGCATCTTGATATGCCACACCTGTGAGGTGGATGGAGGATTATCTCGCCAAAGGAGAAGTGCTCACTAACACAGATTTGTGAACAATATTTGAAATATTTGTGTACATAGAGAAAGTCTTAGATCTTTGAGGTCAGCTCATGATGAATGGAGGCAAAAACAAAAGGGCTGCCTTTATAATTTTGATGAGAGCTGGTGTTGACAGAACTGTGGGCATGACATGCTGACATGACATTGTTGAACCGTCTGATCTGTAAAAAGGAATTCCTCTTTCTTTAAGCATTTTTTTTGAAGAGTAGCTAATTTTAGATGAAGGCTGGTTGTCGGGGGGACCTCGCTGTGGCTCGAATGTGGTAATGCTGCGATCAGCTACTTGTTGTGAGGCGGAGAATTCGTCAGGGGAAGTGTTCTTGAATTTTCAGGAGAGATGAACTATGGAAGAGATGGAGTAAGTTAGAGCTGGACTACACTTCTTGGACGGCTTCAGAATTGTGGAAAGTGGGGTCTCAGGCCTGGAGGAGGCGAAGATATTTTCGCCTTCTTATGCTGGGTCTGCTGACGTGGGTTTATGGAAATGTTAAAAGTGATCATCCTGATTCTGTCCAAATAATTAATTGTCCAATGGAAATAGCGAGAGAGAGTTCATTCTCAAGGTAAGTAAGTAGGTAAGTGGAAGGATAAAGTTGTTTGTAGTAAATCACATTTCAGAATGGTAGCTCAGCGTGCTCGAGTGATGTTTCCTGGTCTCGGTTCAGGTGCAGAATACAAGAGCAAAGAAGAGGAGATGGGTTAGCTGGGTATTTTTGGAAATGCCAGGAGTGACATAATTGAGACGTGGTCCTCCTACTGAAACTCTGCTAGATAGCTCAAAAAGTTTAATTTGTTTTGTGTAAAGCAGGGTCATCAACTGGTGGACTGACACAACTGGGAAATATATATACATAATACATTTACTCATTTGGCAGATAATACACATTTATTTTGTCAGTAAAGTGATTTTAACTTGCAGAAGGACGCCAGCTCTGTAGAGCTGTATAGGTCTTGTGTTGCCTGGTTCCAGAAACAGGCGGCAGAGAAGTGAGCTGACCAAGACACATGGGTCACATGATGATGAAGTAGATTGAGGTTTATTCTTCCTGCTTCCCGGAAATATTAAACGATACTATGAAACAGACACTTGGAGTCTGAGGTGAGGACGCGTGCTAAAGTCCAATATGAGTCCTGTCAACGAAGGACAACGAAGCAGAGAAATGTTAAAGGAGGGTAGGGATGCAATGTGGGAAACAATTCTGGATGGAAAGGAAGACATGAACTTAAAGAAACAATGAAAGAAATCCCCCTTTCAGTATTTTCACAAATGTTTACTAAACTGATTCCATTAGTCTGGATTAGCATGAGTCGGTATTTGTAGGTATGAAAGTGTTCAGACCTAAGCAGGGCCAGATGGTTGACTTACTGGACCTCAATTTAAGTTAATTACCCCTGAAGTCTGAGACATAATATTTGTATATATTCGACTTTATGAAATAATTAAAAATGTGACTTTTCTGTTTGCAAAATGAACTTCTCAATATATAAACTAGTCCAGTTCAACACCAGAACATAGAGTTAAAGGAACATGATCATGTTTGTAAAGGGAGAGTTCTGTTGTACTGCGTTAGATTGTACAGGTGTACCTAACAAAGCGGTGTTGTACTGTGTCAGATTGTACAGGTGTACCTAATAAAGCGGTGTTGTACTCCATCAGATTGTACAGGTGTACCTAACAAAGCGGTGTTGTACTGTGTCAGATTGTACAGGTGTACCTAACAAAGCTGTGTTGTACTGTGTCAGATTGTACAGGTGTACCTAATAAAGAGGTGTTGTACTCCATCAGATTGTATAGGTGTACCTAACAAAGCGGTGTTGTACTGTGTCAGATTGTACAGGTGTACCTAATAAAGAGGTGTTCTACTGTGTCAGATTGTACAGGTGTACCTAATAAAGAGGTGTTGTACAGGTGTACCTAATAAAGAGGTGTTGTACATGTGTACCTAATAAAGAGGCATTGTACAGGTGTACCTAATAAAGTGGTGTTGTAATGTGTCAGATTGTACAGGTGTACCTAATAAAGTGGTGTTGTACTGTGTCAGATTGTACAGGTTTACCTAATAAAGCGGTGTTGTACTGTGTCAGATTGTACAGGTGTACCTAATAAAGAGGTGTTGTACAGGTGTACCTAATAAAGAGGTGTTGTACAGGTGTACCTAATAAAGAGGTGTTGTACTCCATCAGATTGTACAGGTGTACCTAACAAAGCGGTGTTGTACTGTGTCAGATTGTACAGGTGTACATAATAAATAGGTGTTCTACTGTGTCAGATTGTACAGGTGTACCTAATAAAGAGGTGTTGTACAGGTGTACCTAATAAAGAGGTGTTGTACAGGTGTACCTAATAAAGAGGCGTTGTACAGGTGTACCTAATAAAGTGGTGTTGTAATGTGTCAGACTGTACAGGTGTACCTAATAAATAGGTGTTCTACTGTGTCAGATTGTACAGGTGTACCTAATAAAGAGGTGTTGTACAGGTGTACCTAATAAAGAGGTGTTGTACAGGTGTACCTAATAAAGAGGCGTTGTACAGGTGTACCTAATAAAGTGGTGTTGTAATGTGTCAGATTGTACAGGTGTACCTAATAAAGTGGTGTTGTAATGTGTCAGATTGTACAGGTGTACCTAATAAAGTGGTGTTGTACAGGTGTACCTAATAAAGAGGTGTTGTACAGGTGTACCTCAGAAAGCGGTTTTGTACAGGTGTACCTAATAAAGCGGTATTGTACTCCATCAGATTGTACAGGTGTACCTAATAAAGCGGTGTTGTACTGTGTCAGATTGTACAGGTGTACCTAATAAAGAGGTGTTGTACAGGTGTAACTAATAAAGCGGTGTTCTACAGGTGTACCTAATAAAGCGGTGTTGTACTGTGTATCTAATAAAGAGGTGTTGTACTGTGTCAGATTGTACAGGTGTACCTAATAAAAAGGTGTTCTACTGTGTCAGATTGTACAGGTGTACCTAACAAAGCGGTGTTGTACTGTGTCAGATTGTACAGGTGTACCTAATAAATAGGTGTTCTACTGTGTCAGATTGTACAGGTGTACCTAATAAAGAGGTGTTGTACAGGTGTACCTAATAAAGAGGTGTTGTACAGGTGTACCTCAGAAAGCGGTTTTGTACAGGTGTACCTAATAAAGCGGTGTTGTACTGTGTCAGATTGTACAGGTGTACCTAATAAAGCGGTGTTGTACTGTGTCAGATTGTACAGGTGTACCTTATAAAGCTGTGTTGTACTGTGTACCTAATAAAGAGGTGTTGTACTCCATCAGATTGTACAGGTGTACCTAACAAAGCAGTGTTGTACTGTGTCAGATTGTACAGGTGTACCTAATAAAGCTGTGTTGTACTGTGTACCTAATAAAGCTGTGTTGTACTGTGTACCTAATAAAGAGGTGTTGTACAGGTGTACCTAATAAAGCGGTGGTGTACTGTGTCAGATTGTACAGGTGTACCTAACAAAGCGGTGTTGTACTGTGTCAGATTGTACAGGTGTACCTAATAAAGCTGTGTTGTACTGTGTACCTAATAAAGCTGTGTTGTACTGTGTACCTAATAAAGAGGTGTTGTACTCCATCAGATTGTACAGGTGTACCTAACAAAGCGGTGTTGTACTGTGTCAGATTGTACAGGTGTACCTTATAAAGCTGTGTTGTACTGTGTACCTAATAAAGAGGTGTTGTACTCCATCAGATTGTACAGGTGTACCTAACAAAGCGGTGTTGTACTGTGTCAGATTGTACAGGTGTACCTAATAAAGCTGTGTTGTACTGTGTACCTAATAAAGCTGTGTTGTACTGTGTACCTAATAAAGAGGTGTTGTACAGGTGTACCTAATAAAGCGGTGGTGTACTGTGTCAGATTGTACAGGTGTACCTAACAAAGCGGTGTTGTACTGTGTCAGATTGTACAGGTGTACCTAATAAAGCTGTGTTGTACTGTGTACCTAATAAAGCTGTGTTGTACTGTGTACCTAATAAAGAGGTGTTCTACAGGTGTACCTAATAAAGCGGTGGTGTACTGTGTCAGATTGTACAGGTGTACCTAATAAAGAGGTGTTGTACAGGTGTACCTAATAAAGAGGTGTTGTACAGGTGTACCTAATAAAGCGGTGTTCTACAGGTGTACCTAATAAAGAGGTGTTGTACAGGTGTACCTAATAAAGAGGTGTTCTACAGGTGTACCTAATAAAGAGGTGTTCTACAGGTGTACCTAATAAAGAGGTGTTCTACAGGTGTACCTAATAAAGAGGTGTTGTACAGGTGTACCTAATAAAGAGGTGTTGTACAGGTGTACCTAATAAAGAGGTGTTCTACAGGTGTACCTAATAAAGAGGTGTTCTACAGGTGTACCTAATAAAGAGGTGTTCTACAGGTGTACCTAATAAAGAGGTGTTGTACAGGTGTACCTAATAAAGAGGTGTTCTACAGGTGTACCTAATAAAGAGGTGTTCTACAGGTGTACCTAATAAAGAGGTGTTGTACAGGTGTACCTAATAAAGCAGTGTTCTACAGGTGTACCTAATAAAGAGGTGTTCTACAGGTGTACCTAATAAAGAGGTGTTGTACAGGTGTACCTAATAAAGAGGTGTTGTACAGGTGTACCTAATAAAGCAGTGTTCTACAGGTGTACCTAATAAAGAGGTGTTCTACAGGTGTACCTAATAAAGAGGTGTTCTACAGGTGTACCTAATAAAGCAGTGTTCTACAGGTGTACCTAATAAAGAGGTGTTGTACAGGTGTACCTAATAAAGCAGTGTTCTACAGGTGTACCTAATAAAGAGGTGTTGTACAGGTGTACCTAATAAAGAGGTGTTGTACAGGTGTACCTAATAAAGAGGTGTTGTACAGGTGTACCTAATAAAGAGGTGTTCTACAGGTGTACCTAATAAAGAGGTGTTCTACAGGTGTACCTAATAAAGAGGTGTTCTACAGGTGTACCTAATAAAGAGGTGTTCTACAGGTGTACCTAATAAAGCAGTGTTCTACAGGTGTACCTAATAAAGAGGTGTTCTACAGGTGTACCTAATAAAGAGGTGTTGTACAGGTGTACCTAATAAAGCAGTGTTCTACAGGTGTACCTAATAAAGCAGTGTCCTACAGGTGTACCTAATAAAGAGGTGTTGTACAGGTGTACCTAATAAAGAGGTGTTCTACAGGTGTACCTAATAAAGAGGTGTTCTACAGGTGTACCTAATAAAGAGGTGTTCTACAGGTGTACCTAATAAAGAGGTGTTCTACAGGTGTACCTAATAAAGAGGTGTTGTACAGGTGTACCTAATAAAGAGGTGTTCTACAGGTGTACCTAATAAAGAGGTGTTGTACAGGTGTACCTAATAAAGAGGTGTTCTACAGGTGTACCTAATAAAGAGGTGTTGTACAGGTGTACCTAATAAAGAGGTGTTGTACAGGTGTACCTAATAAAGAGGTGTTCTACAGGTGTACCTAATAAAGAGGTGTTGTACATGTGTACCTAATAAAGAGGCATTGTACAGGTGTACCTAATAAAGTGGTGTTGTACTGTGTCAGATTGTACAGGTTTACCTAATAAAGCGGTGTTGTACTGTGTCAGATTGTACAGGTGTACCTAATAAAGTGGTGTTGTACTGTGTCAGATTGTACAGGTTTACCTAATAAAGCGGTGTTGTACTGTGTCAGATTGTACAGGTGTACCTAATAAAGAGGTGTTGTACAGGTGTACCTAATAAAGAGGTGTTGTACAGGTGTACCTAATAAAGAGGTGTTCTACAGGTGTACCTAATAAAGCGGTGTTCTACAGGTGTACCTAATAAAGAGGTGTTGTACAGGTGTACCTAATAAAGAGGTGTTCTACAGGTGTACCTAATAAAGAGGTGTTCTACAGGTGTACCTAATAAAGAGGTGTTCTACAGGTGTACCTAATAAAGAGGTGTTCTACAGGTGTACCTAATAAAGAGGTGTTCTACAGGTGTACCTAATAAAGCAGTGTTCTACAGGTGTACCTAATAAAGCAGTGTCCTACAGGTGTACCTGATAAAGAGGTGTTGTACAGGTGTACCTAATAAAGAGGTGTTGTACAGGTGTACCTAATAAAGAGGTGTTCTACAGGTGTACCTAATAAAGAGGTGTTCTACAGGTGTACCTAATAAAGAGGTGTTGTACAGGTGTACCTAATAAAGAGGTGTTGTACAGGTGTACCTAATAAAGCAGTGTTCTACAGGTGTACCTAATAAAGAGGTGTTGTACAGGTGTACCTAATAAAGAGGTGTTCTACAGGTGTACCTAATAAAGAGGTGTTGTACAGGTGTACCTAATAAAGCAGTGTCCTACAGGTGTACCTAATAAAGCAGTGTTCTACAGGTGTACCTAATAAAGAGGTGTTGTACAGGTGTACCTAATAAAGAGGTGTTCTACAGGTGTACCTCATAAAGAGGTGTTGTACAGGTGTACCTAATAAAGCAGTGTCCTACAGGTGTACCTAATAAAGAGGTGTTGTACAGGTGTACCTAATAAAGAGGTGTTGTACAGGTGTACCTCATAAAGAGGTGTTCTACAGGTGTACCTAATAAAGCAGTGTTCTACAGGTGTACCTCATAAAGAGGTGTTCTACAGGTGTACCTAATAAAGAGGTGTTCTACAGGTGTACCTAATAAAGAGGTGTTGTACAGGTGTACCTCATAAAGAGGTGTTCTACAGGTGTACCTCATAAAGAGGTGTTCTACAGGTGTACCTCATAAAGAGGTGTTCTACAGGTGTACCTCATAAAGAGGTGTTCTACAGGTGTACCTCATAAAGAGGTGTTCTACAGGTGTACCTAATAAAGCAGTGTTCTACAGGTGTACCTCATAAAGAGGTGTTCTACAGGTGTACCTAATAAAGCAGTGTTCTACAGGTGTACCTCATAAAGAGGTGTTCTACAGGTGTACCTCATAAAGAGGTGTTCTACAGGTGTACCTCATAAAGAGGTGTTCTACAGGTGTACCTCATAAAGAGGTGTTCTACAGGTGTACCTAATAAAGAGGTGTTCTACAGGTGTACCTAATAAAGCAGTGTTCTACAGGTGTACCTAATAAAGAGGTGTTCTACAGGTGTACCTAATAAAGCAGTGTTCTACAGGTGTACCTAATAAAGAGGTGTTCTACAGGTGTACCTAATAAAGCAGTGTTGTACAGGTGTACCTCATAAAGAGGTGTTCTACAGGTGTACCTAATAAAGCAGTGTTCTACAGGTGTACCTCATAAAGAGGTGTTCTACAGGTGTACCTCATAAAGAGGTGTTCTACAGGTGTACCTAATAAAGAGGTGTTCTACAGGTGTACCTAATAAAGAGGTGTTCTACAGGTGTACCTAATAAAGCAGTGTTCTACAGGTGTACCTCATAAAGAGGTGTTCTACAGGTGTACCTCATAAAGAGGTGTTCTACAGGTGTACCTAATAAAGAGGTGTTCTACAGGTGTACCTAATAAAGCAGTGTTCTACAGGTGTACCTCATAAAGAGGTGTTCTACAGGTGTACCTAATAAAGCAGTGTTCTACAGGTGTACCTAATAAAGAGGTGTTCTACAGGTGTACCTAATAAAGCAGTGTTCTACAGGTGTACCTCATAAAGAGGTGTTCTACAGGTGTACCTCATAAAGAGGTGTTCTACAGGTGTACCTAATAAAGAGGTGTTCTACAGGTGTACCTAATAAAGAGGTGTTCTACAGGTGTACCTCATAAAGAGGTGTTCTACAGGTGTACCTAATAAAGAGGTGTTCTACAGGTGTACCTAATAAAGCAGTGTTCTACAGGTGTACCTAATAAAGCAGTGTTCTACAGGTGTACCTCATAAAGAGGTGTTCTACAGGTGTACCTAATAAAGAGGTGTTGTACAGGTGTACCTCATAAAGAGGTGTTGTACAGGTGTACCTAATAAAGAGGTGTTGTACAGGTGTACCTCATAAAGAGGTGTTCTACAGGTGTACCTAATAAAGAGGTGTTCTACAGGTGTACCTAATAAAGAGGTGTTGTACAGGTGTACCTCATAAAGAGGTGTTCTACAGGTGTACCTAATAAAGAGGTGTTCTACAGGTGTACCTAATAAAGCAGTGTTCTACAGGTGTACCTCATAAAGAGGTGTTCTACAGGTGTACCTCATAAAGAGGTGTTCTACAGGTGTACCTAATAAAGAGGTGTTCTACAGGTGTACCTCATAAAGAGGTGTTCTACAGGTGTACCTAATAAAGAGGTGTTCTACAGGTGTACCTAATAAAGCAGTGTTCTACAGGTGTACCTAATAAAGCAGTGTTCTACAGGTGTACCTAATAAAGAGGTGTTGTACAGGTGTACCTAATAAAGAGGTGTTCTACAGGTGTACCTAATAAAGAGGTGTTCTACAGGTGTACCTCATAAAGAGGTGTTCTACAGGTGTACCTAATAAAGAGGTGTTCTACAGGTGTACCTAATAAAGAGGTGTTCTACAGGTGTACCTCATAAAGAGGTGTTCTACAGGTGTACCTAATAAAGAGGTGTTCTACAGGTGTACCTAATAAAGCAGTGTTCTACAGGTGTACCTAATAAAGAGGTGTTCTACAGGTGTACCTAATAAAGAGGTGTTGTACAGGTGTACCTAATAAAGAGGTGTTCTACAGGTGTACCTAATAAAGAGGTGTTCTACAGGTGTACCTCATAAAGAGGTGTTCTACAGGTGTACCTCATAAAGAGGTGTTCTACAGGTGTACCTCATAAAGAGGTGTTCTACAGGTGTACCTCATAAAGAGGTGTTCTACAGGTGTACCTAATAAAGAGGTGTTCTACAGGTGTACCTCATAAAGAGGTGTTCTACAGGTGTACCTAATAAAGAGGTGTTCTACAGGTGTACCTAATAAAGCAGTGTTCTACAGGTGTACCTAATAAAGAGGTGTTGTACAGGTGTACCTAATAAAGAGGTGTTCTACAGGTGTACCTAATAAAGAGGTGTTCTACAGGTGTACCTCATAAAGAGGTGTTCTACAGGTGTACCTCATAAAGAGGTGTTCTACAGGTGTACCTCATAAAGAGGTGTTCTACAGGTGTACCTCATAAAGAGGTGTTCTACAGGTGTACCTAATAAAGAGGTGTTCTACAGGTGTACCTCATAAAGAGGTGTTCTACAGGTGTACCTCATAAAGAGGTGTTCTACAGGTGTACCTAATAAAGCAGTGTTCTACAGGTGTACCTAATAAAGCAGTGTTCTACAGGTGTACCTAATAAAGAGGTGTTCTACAGGTGTACCTAATAAAGAGGTGTTCTACAGGTGTACCTCATAAAGAGGTGTTCTACAGGTGTACCTCATAAAGAGGTGTTCTACAGGTGTACCTAATAAAGAGGTGTTCTACAGGTGTACCTCATAAAGAGGTGTTCTACAGGTGTACCTCATAAAGAGGTGTTCTACAGGTGTACCTCATAAAGAGGTGTTCTACAGGTGTACCTAATAAAGAGGTGTTCTACAGGTGTACCTCATAAAGAGGTGTTCTACAGGTGTACCTAATAAAGAGGTGTTGTACTGCGATAGATTGTGTTCAGTCCTGACCCCTGATCAGTCTGATGTTCCAGTGTTTGTGGATCTTTTCCAGGAGAACCTGTTTAGGACTGAGCTGTGTTTAAAGCCTCCACATGTGCACAGCTCTCGGCGTTTCAGCAGGTGGCGCTCTACACCTGCAGTAACCTGAGAGCATCACCTGTTACCGGGCAGGATGTTAATCTGGTCTGATTACCACCCAGTTAATCTGGATTAAACCTGAGACTAAACAGGAACAAACAAACTGTTCAGGAGGGAAAAACCTGATCAGGGTCGACTCACCGGAACCTCCGGATGCTGCCGTGGTGGTCTGCAGCACGCCAGCAAGTCCTGCTGGGGAGGGGGGGACAGAGTATCAGATGCTCAGGATGAATAAAAGTTCTGTTTCAGCTGAAGGAAACAAGTTTATTAAAAAGGGACTGATGAAGGATCAGTGTCGCTAGGACCTGAATGTGAACCAGGTTCAGTCTGAGGTTTAAAGGAAGTTTAAGGTTTCAGCTGGACTTTATGCAGGTTTATGTTGGAGGTTAAAGGTCACAGTGTGTTTCTCCTCTCACCCTCATCAATCTTATCCTGACTCTGCGAGTCATCTTCATCTGGAAAGAAAAAACATCAACTTATTTCTCTAATTAAAGATGTTTAATGTTTGATACAGTATTTCTTGATCCCTTTCTCCTCTCTGGACAGCTGCATGTGTCCCTTCAGTGATTACTGATTATCATTATCAGCCTGCATCAACACTTCCTCCTCCTTCTCTCTTTCTCTTTCTCTGAGGCAATCAGTCACATATTGATTACAGTTTTTCACGATGGCTAAAACAGTCACTCTCTGAACCAAATGCTGCATGGCCTCTTTTTTAAACCTTGAACAGGTTCAGGAAGTCAAGACACTTTTTCCAAAACACATTCTCACTGACTAAAACCGGTTTTGCACTGTGATGCAAAATGGTAAAATTTACACGCGTCCTAACTCTGCACGCGTGTTTCTGATGATCACACCGACATGTGGTCACGTCCCTGGCCAGCGTCCCCCTTTGACCGAGCTATAAGTAAGCGCCGGGTTCTGCACCGTCGTTCGGCCTCGGGGCCAGAAGACACCGAATGCTGTCTGTGTTGAGCGCGAGCAGCGGGATCATCAGCGGTGCGTCCTGTCTATTGGACCACGTCAGCTTTCACTGCGGTGTCCCGCTGAGCAAGAGGTTCACCGGTGACTCCTAAATGTTTCCCTTCAACCTGCGGCCCTTACTTCAGTCCAAGAAAGGAGTTTCTCTCTGCCTGCGGCCGGAAGGTCTGTGGCTGACATTCTCTCCTGTGCTGAGGCAGGTGTGGCGTGCTGTTCCGGTCCGGCCGCGTCCCCCTTTGCCCGCTCAAAGGGCTGCGTGTGATGTGAGCCGCGATGAATCTCTCATTCACTGTGATTTAGATTTTTGACTGCTTTTCATTTAGACTTTCTTTGGGCTCACAGTGCTGTATTTATATGGAAGTATTACTGTATTACTTGCAGTACTTACAGGATGCTAGATATTTACTGCACCAAGTTGAGATTACTTTTTTAAATTGGGAAATGTGTTTCCTGGATGCAAGAAAACATTTTCATGCCCTTCAGGTTTCAGGAAATTTGTCTTAGCAACTGTGAAAAACTGTAATTCAGAGATTTTCAGCAGCTTTGGCGAGTTTGCTCTGTGGATTTATTTGTTTTGTTACGTTTGGAATAAAAAGCAATGAAGGTTAGTTTGTTCTGTCTAACCAACAATTATTTTCCTTAATGATTATTTAATTATTCGATCTAAAACCTCTGAATGAACCACCTGGATTAACGCCAAGACGTTTTCTGCCCACCAGTCTGTGAATCAGCATCAAATCATTTCAGCTCCACACGCGAGGAGCAGCGACTCAGCACCACGAGAACTGAAATCAGCAGGAAGCTGCCTTTCCAAAATAAAAGCACAGATGCCTACCCTCCTCCTCCTCGGACAGCTCCCCCTCCGCCTCCTCCGTGGCCTCCACCTCCACCTCCTCCTGCTCCTTCTCTGCAAACACAACAGGAACCATGATTAAATCAAGAAGATCAAACTAGAGGAGGTGGGAGGATGTGAGAGGAGATGGAAGGAAGTGAGGTGAGAGGAGAGGAGAGGAGGTGAGAGAAGAGGAGGTAAGTGGAGAGGAGAGGAGGAGGGAGGAGAGTGGAGAGGAGGTGAGAGGTGGTGAGAGGAGAGGAGTTCAGAGGACAGGAGGTGGGAGGAGGTAAGTGGAGAGGAGGTGAGAGGAGAGGAGGAGGGAGGAGAGTGGAGAGAAGGTGAGAGGTGGTGAGATAAGAGGAGAGGAGGTGAGAGGAGGTGAGAGGAGGTGAGTGGAGAGGAGATGAGAGGACAGGAGGTGGGAGGAGAGGAGGTGAGAGGAGATGGAAGGAAGTGAGGTGAGAGGAGGTGAGGGGTGGTGAGAGGAGAGGAGGTGAGAGGACAGGAGGTGGGAGGAGAGGAGGTGAGAGGAGATGGAAGGAAGTGAGGTGAGAGGAGGTGAGGGGTGGTGAGTGGAGAGGAGTTGAGAGGACAGGAGGTGGGAGGAGAGGAGATGGGAGGAGGTAAGTGGAGAGGAGGTGAGAGGAGAGGAGGAGGGAGGAGAGTGGAGAGAAGGTGAGAGGTGGTGAGGTAAGTGGAGAGGAGGTGAGAGGTGATGAGGTGAAACGAGGTGAGAGGACAGGAGGTGGGAGGAGAGGGGTTGAGAGGAGGTAAGTGGAGAGGAGGTGAGAGGTGGTGAGTTGAGAGGAGGTGGGAGGACAGGAGGTGGGAGGAGAGGGGGTGAGAGGAGGTAAGTGGAGAGGAGGTGAGAGGTGATGAGGTGAAACGAGGTGAGAGGACAGGAGGTGGGAGGAGAGGGGTTGAGAGGAGGTAAGTGGAGAGGAGGTGAGAGGTGGTGAGTTGAGAGGAGGTGGGAGGACAGGAGGTGGGAGGAGAGGGGGTGAGAGGAGGTAAGTGGAGAGGAGGTGAGAGGAGAGGAGGAGGGAGGAGAGGAGGTGAGAGGAGAGGAGTTGAGAGAACAGGAGGTGGGAGGAGAGGAGGTGGGAGGAGAGGAGGTGAGAGGAGGTAAGTGGAGAGGAGGTGAGAGGTGATGAGGTGAAACGAGGTGAGAGGAGAGGAGTTGAGAGAACAGGAGGTGGGAGGAGAGGAGGTGGGAGGAGGTAAGTGGAGAGGAGGTGAGAGGAGAGGAGGAGGGAGGAGAGTGGAGAGGAGGTGAGAGGAGAGGAGGAGGGAGGAGAGTGGAGAGGAGGTGAGAGGTGGTGAGGTGAGAGGAGAGGAGGTGAGAGGAGGTGAGTGGAGAGGAGGTGAGTGGAGAGGAGGTGGGAGGAGAGGAGGTGAGAGGAGGTAAGTGGAGAGGAGTTGAGAGAACAGGAGGTGGGAAGAGAGGAGGTGAGAGGAGATGGAAGGAAGTGAGGTGAGAGGAGGTGAGGGGTGGTGAGAGGAGAGGAGGTGAGAGGACAGGAGGTGGGAGGAGAGGAGGTGGGAGGAGGTAAGTGGAGAGGAGGTGAGAGGTGGTGAGGTGAGAGGAGAGGAGGTGAGAGGAGGTGAGTGGAGAGGAGGTGAGAGGACAGGAGGTGGGAGGAGAGGAGGTGAGAGGAGGTAAGTGGAGAGGAGGTGAGAGGAGAGGAGGAGGGAGGAGAGGAGGTGAGAGGAGGTGAGTGGAGAGGAGGTGAGAGGACAGGAGGAGGGAGGAGAGGAGGTGAGTGGAGAGGAGGTGAGAGAAGAGGAGTTGAGAGGAGATGGAAGGAGGTGAGAGGAGGTGAAAGAAGAGGAAGTGAGTGGAGAGGAGGTGAGAGGAGATGAGAGGAGGTGAGAGGAGAGGAGAGGAGGTGAAAGAAGAGGAGGTGAGTGGAGAGGAGGTGAGAGGAGAGGAGAGGAGAGGAGGTGAAAGAAGAGGAGGTGAGTGGAGATGGGAGGAGGTGAGGTGAGAGGAGAGGAGAGGAGGTGAGATGAAGGTGAGTGGAGATGAGAGGAGGTGAAAGAAGAGGAGGTGAGAGGACAGGAGGAGGGAGGAGAGGAGGTGAGATGAGGTGAGGTGAGAGGAGAGGAGGTGAGAGGAGGTGAGTGGAGAGGAGGTGAGAGGACAGGAGGTGGGAGGAGAGGAGGTGGGAGGAGGTAAGTAGAGAGGAGGTGAGTGGAGAGGAGGAGGGAGGAGAGTGGAGAGGAGGTGAGAGGTGGTGAGGTGAGAGGAGAGGAGGTGAGTGGAGAGGAGGTGAGAGGACAGGAGGTGGGAGGAGAGGAGGTGAGAGGAGGTAAGTGGAGAGGAGGTGAGAGGAGAGGAGGAGGGAGGAGAGGAGGTGAGAGGAGGTGAGTGGAGAGGAGGTGAGAGGACAGGAGGAGGGAGGAGAGGAGGTGAGTGGAGAGGAGGTGAGAGAAGATGGAAGGAGGTGAGAGGAGAGGAGAGGAGGTGAAAGAAGAGGAGGTGAGTGGAGAGGAGGTGAGAGGAGAGGAGAGGAGAGGAGGTGAAAGAAGAGGAGGTGAGTGGAGATGGGAGGAGGTGAGGTGAGAGGAGAGGAGAGGAGGTGAGAGGAGGTGAGTGGAGAGGAGAGGAGGTGAAAGAAGAGGAGGTGAGAGGACAGGAGGAGGGAGGAGAGGAGGTGAGATGAGGTGAGAGGAGATGGAAGGAGGTGAGAGGAGGTGAAAGAAGAGGAAGTGAGTGGAGAGGAGGTGAGAGGAGATGAGAGGAGGTGAGAGGAGAGGAGAGGAGGTGAAAGAAGAGGAGGTGAGTGGAGAGGAGGTGAGAGGAGAGGAGAGGAGAGGAGAGGAGGTGAAAGAAGAGGAGGTGAGTGGAGATGGGAGGAGGTGAGGTGAGAGGAGAGGAGAGGAGGTGAGATGAAGGTGAGTGGAGATGAGAGGAGGTGAAAGAAGAGGAGGTGAGAGGACAGGAGGAGGGAGGAGAGGAGGTGAGTGGAGAGGAGGTGAGTGGAGATGGGAGAAGGTGAGGTGAGAGGAGAGGAGAGGAGGTGAGAGGAGGTGTGTGGAGAGGAGAGGAGGTGAAAGAAGAGGAGGTGAGAGGACAGGAGGAGGGAGGAGAGGAGGTAAGTGGAGAGTTGGTGAGAGGAGGTGAGAGGAGAGGAGAGGAGGTGAAAGAAGAGGAGGTGAGTGGAGATGGGAGGAGGTGAGGTGAGAGGAGATGGGAGGAGGTGAGAGGAGATGGAAGGAAGTGAGGTGAGAGGAGGTGAGAGGTGGTGAGGTGAGAGGAGAGGAGGTGAGTGGAGAGGAGGTGAGAGGACAGGAGGAGGGAGGAGAGGAGGTGAGTGGAGAGGAGGTGAGAGGAGATGGAAGGAGGTGAGGTGAGAGGAGAGGAGAGGAGAGGAGGTGAGAGAAGAGGAGGTGAGGTGAGAGAAGAGGAGGTGAGAGGAGGTGAGAGGAGATGGAAGGAGGTGAGGTGAGAGGAGAGGAGGTGAGAGAAGAGGAGGTGAGAGGAGATGGAAGGAGGTGAGGTGAGGTGAGAGGAGAGGAGGTGAAAGAAGAGGAGGTGAGTGGAGATGGGAGGAGGTGAGGTGAGAGGAGAGGAGAGGAGGTGAGAGGAGAGTAGAGGAGGTGAGAGGAGAGGAGAGGAGGTGAAAGAAGAGGAGGTGAGTGGAGATGGGAGGAGGTGAGGTGAGAGGAGAGGAGAGGAGGTGAGAGGAGGTGAGTGGAGAGGAGATGAGAGGAGATGAGAGGAGGTGAGAGGAGAGTAGAGGAGGTGAGAGGAGAGGAGGTGAAAGAAGAGGAGGTGAGTGGAGATGGGAGGAGGTGAGTTGAGAGGAGGTGAGAGGAGGTGAGTGGAGATGGGAGGAGGTGAGGTGAGACGAGATGGGAGGAGGGAGGAGAGAACGTGAGAGGAGAGGAGGTGAGAGGAGGTGAGTGGAAACGAGATGGGAGAAGGGAGGAGAGAACGTGAGAGGAGAGGAGGTGAGAGGAGGTGAGTGGAGAGGAGATGGGAGGAGGTGAGAGGAGGTGTGTGGAGAGGAGGTGAGAGGAGGGGAGAAGAGGGGAGAGGAGGGGAGGTGAGAGGAAGTGAGAGGAGGTGAGAGAAGGTGAGAGGAGGTGAGAGGAGAGGACATGAGGAGGGAGGAGAGGAGGTGAGAGGAGGTGAGAGGAGAGGAGGTGGGAGAAGAGGAGGTGAGAGGAGATGGAAGGAGGTGAGGTGAGAGGAGAGGAGGTGAGAGGAGAGGAGGTGAGAGAAGAGGAGGTGAGAGGAGATGGAAGGAGGTGAGGTGAGAGGAGAGGAGGTGGGAGGAGGTGTAAAGTGGATCTTTACCCTCCACAGGAGCTGAAGAAACCGTTGTTGCCAGAAAGACGACCATCGACACGATCAGGAGGTTTCTGTAGAACAGAGCAGACTGAGACGTTATCTGCAGAGACCCGACCGATCGACACTGATCACTATTACTGATCGACACTGATCACTATTACTGATCGACTATTACTGATCGACACTGATCACTATTACTGATCGATACTGATCACTACCGATCGGCTCTGATCACTATTACTGATCGACACTGATCACTATTACTGATCGACTATTACTGATCGACACTGATCACTATTACTGATCGACACTGATCACTTCCGATCGGCTCTGATCACTATTACTGATCGGCACTGATCACTATTACTGATCACTATTACTGATCGACACTGATCACTATTACTGATCGACTATTACTGATCGACACTGATCACTATTACTGATCGACACTGATCACTACTGATCACTACCGATCGGCTCTGATCACTATTACTGATCGACACTGATCACTATTACTGATCGACACTGATCACTATTACTGATCGACACTGATCACTACTGATCACTACCGATCGGCTCTGATCACTATTACTGCTCGACACTGATCACTATTACTGATCACTATTACTGATCGACACTGATCACTACTGATCACTACTGATCACTACCGATCGGCTCTGATCACTACTGATCACTACCGATCGGCTCTGATTGGCTGTGACCACCGCTTCCTCACATGCAAAGAACTACTAATAATCAGAGACATCCCATAAAAACATGACGACTCAGTACCGAGGAATCCTCATCAGGAATCAATGCAACTAAAGGACAGTCAGTAACAATCAGTACTCTGAAGTAAAACCTCGTATCTCCAGCTGTCAAAACGTTGGAGATATGAGGTTTAAGTGTGTGACAGACATTCAAAACAATCAATACAAGTCTGGCTCCTACCGTCCAATCAGGATGCAGCACAAAGTAAAAGAATATAAAGTATTACAGTTGTTGTAGTCCTACAGTAGTATAGAGTATTACAGTTGTACATCACAGCACTGATTAAATATTAAATATAAAACACAGTAGTACTGACAGTAGTGTAATTAGATGTACAGAGAGTAGTACAACTAGTAGTTTAGGCTAGTATTATTAGTAGTAAAGAGTAGTACTCACAGTGGCAGCATGCTGCTGTCTGAATGTTTCTGCTGAACTAGAGACGCAGCCCAAGAGCTGCAGCCCATATTTATACTGCCAGAGAGAGGAGGGGCTAGTACTACTACTGAATACTACTGCTGAATACTACAACAGCCCCTATTTATACTGCCAGAGAGAGGAGGGGCTAGTACTACTACTGAATACTACTGCTGAATACTACAACAGCCCCTATTTATACTGCCAGAGAGAGGAGGGGCTAGTACTACTACTGAATATTACTGCAGCCCCTATTTATACTGCCAGAGAGAGGAGGGGCTAGTACTATTACTGAATACTACTGCAGCCCCTATTTATACTGCCAGAGAGAGGAGGGGCTAGTACTACTACTGAATACAACTGCTGAATACTACTGCAGCCCCTATTTATACTGCCAGAGAGAGGAGGGGCTAGTACTATTACTGAATACTACTGCAGCCCCTATTTATACTGCCAGAGAGAGGAGGGGCTAGTACTACTACTGAATACAACTGCTGAATACTACTGCAGCCCCTATTTATACTGCCAGAGAGAGGAGGGGCTAGTACTACTACTGAATACAACTGCTGAATACTACAACAGCCCCTATTTATACTGCCAGAGAGAGGAGGGGCTAGTACTACTACTGAATACTACAACAGCCCCTATTTATACTGCCAGAGAGAGGAGGGGCTAGTACTACTACTGAATACTACTGCAGCCCCTATTTATACTGCCAGAGAGAGGAGGGGCTAGTACTACTACTGAATACAACTGCTGAATACTACAACAGCCCCTATTTATACTGCCAGAGAGAGGAGGGGCTAGTACTACTACTGAATACTACAACAGCTCCTATTTATACTGCCAGAGAGAGGAGGGGCTAGTACTACTACTGAATACTACAACAGCCCCTATTTATACTGCCAGAGAGAGGAGGGGCTAGTACTACTACTGAATAGTACAACAGCCCCTATTTATACTGCCAGAGAGAGGAGGGGCTAGTACTACTGCTGAATACAACTGCTGAATACTACAACAGCCCCTATTTATACTGCCAGAGAGAGGAGGGGCTGGTACTACTACTGAATAGTACAACAGCCCCTATTTATACTGCCAGAGAGAGGAGGGGCTAGTACTACTACTGAATACTACTGCAGCCCCTATTTATACTGCCAGAGAGAGGAGGGGCTAGTACTACTACTGAATACTACAACAGCTCCTATTTATACTGCCAGAGAGAGGAGGGGCTAGTACTACTACTGAATACAACTGCTGAATACTACAACAGCCCCTATTTATACTGCCAGAGAGAGGAGGGGCTAGTACTACTACTGAATACTACAACAGCCCCTATTTATACTGCCAGAGAGAGGAGGGGCTAGTACTATTACTGAATACTACTGCAGCCCCTATTTATACTGCCAGAGAGAGGAGGGGCTAGTACTACTACTGAATACTACAACAGCTCCTATTTATACTGCCAGAGAGAGGAGGGGCTAGTACTACTACTGAATACAACTGCTGAATACTACAACAGCCCCTATTTATACTGCCAGAGAGAGGAGGGGCAAGTACTACTACTGAATACTACAACAGCCCCTATTTATACTGCCAGAGAGAGGAGGGGCTAGTACTACTACTGAATACTACAACAGCCCCTATTTATACTGCCAGAGAGAGGAGGGGCTAGTACTACTACTGAATACTGCAACAGCTCCTATTTATACTGCCAGAGAGAGGAGGGGCTAGTACTACTACTGAATACTGCAACAGCTCCTATTTATACTGCCAGAGAGAGGAGGGGCTAGTACTACTATTGAATACTACAACAGCCCCTATTTATACTGCCAAAGAGAGGAGGGGCTAGTACTACTGCTACTACCAGCCTCCAGCCTCCAGCCTCCAGCTTCCAGCCTCCAGCCTCCAGCCTTCAGCCTTCAGCCTCCAGCCTCCAGCCTCCAGCCTCCAGTCTCCAGCCTCCAGCCTCCAGCCTCCAGCCTCCAGCCTCCAGTCTCCAGCCTCCAGCCTCCAGCCTCCAGCCTCCAGCCTCCAGCTTCCAGCCTCCAGCCTCCAGCCTCCAGCCTCCAGCCTCCAGCCTCCAGCTTCCAGCCTCCAGCCTCCAGCTTCCAGCCTCCAGCCTTCAGCCTTCAGCCTCCAGCTTCCAGCCTTCAGCCTTCAGCCTCCAGCTTCCAGCTTCCAGCCTCCAGCCTCCAGCCTCCAGCCTCCAGCCTCCAGCCTTCAGCCTTCAGCCTCCAGCTTCCAGCCTCCAGCCTCCAGCCTCCAGCCTCCAGCCTTCAGCCTCCAGCTTCCAGCTTCCAGCCTCCAGCCTCCAGCTTCCAGCCTCCAGCCTCCAGCCTCCAGCCTCCAGCCTCCAGCCTCCAGCTTCCAGCCTCCAGCCTCCGGCCTTCAGCTTCCAGCCTCCAGCCTTCAGCCTCCAGCCTCCAGCTTCCAGCTTCCAGCGTTCAGTCTCCGGCCTTCAGCTTCCAGCCTCCAGCCTTCAGCTTCCAGCCTCCAGCCTTCAGCTTCCAGCCTCCAGCCTCCAGCCTCCAGTCTCCAGCCTCCAGCCTTCAGCCTTCAGCCTCCAGCTTCCAGCTTCCAGCCTCCAGCCTCCAGCTTCCAGCCTCCAGCCTCCAGCCTCCAGCCTCCAGCCTCCAGCCTCTAGGCTTCAGCTTCCAGCCTCCAGCGTTCAGTCTCCGGCCTTCAGCTTCCAGCCTCCAGCCTCCAGCCTTCAGCCTCCAGCCTCCAGCCTCCAGCCTCCAGCCTCCAGCCTTCAGCCTCCAGCTTCCAGCCTCCAGCTTCCAGCCTCTAGGCTTCAGCTTCCAGCCTCCAGTCTCCAGCCTCCAGTCTCCAGCCTTCAGCCTCCAGCCTCCAGCCTTCAGTCTCCAGCCTTCAGTCTCTAGCCTTCAGCTTCCAATCCAGCTTCCAGCCTCCAGCCTCCAGTCTCCAGCCTTCAGTCTCCAGCCTTCAGTCTCCAGCCTTCAGCTTCCAACCTCCAGCTTCCAGCCTCTAGGCTTCAGCCTCCAGCCTCCAGTCTCCAGCCTCCAGCCTTCAGTCTCTAGCCTTCAGCTTCCAACCTCCAGCTTCCAGCCTCCAATCTCCAGCCTCCAGTCTCCAGCCTTCAGCTTCCAGCCTTCAGCTTCCAGCCTTCAGCTTCCAGCCTCCAGCCTCCAGCCTTCAGTCTCTAGCCTTCAGCTTCCAACCTCCAGCTTCCAGCCTCCAGTCTCCAGCCTCCAGTCTCCAGCCTTCAGCTTCCAGCCTCCAGCCTCCAGCCTCCAGCCTTCAGTCTCTAGTCTTCAGCTTCCAACCTCCAGCTTCCAGCCTCCAGTCTCCAGCCTCCAGTCTCCAGCCTTCAGCCTCCAACCTTCAGCCTTCAGTCTCTAGCCTTCAGCTTCCAATCCAGCTTCCAGCCTCCAGCCTCCAGTCTCCAGCCTTCAGTCTCCAGCCTCCAGCCTTCAGTCTCTAGCCTTCAGCTTCCAACCTCCAGCTTCCAGCCTCCAGTCTCCAGCCTCCAGTCTCCAGCCTTCAGTCTCCAGCCTTCAGCTTCCAACCTCCAGCTTCCAGCCTCTAGGCTTCAGTCTCTAGCCTTCAGCTTCCAACCTCCAGCTTCCAGCCTCCAGTCTCCAGCCTCCAGCCTCCAGCCTTCAGCCTCCAGCCTCCAGCCTCCAGCCTCCAGCCTCCAGCCTTCAGTCTCTAGCCTTCAGCTTCCAACCTCCAGCTTCCAGCCTCCAGTCTCCAGCCTCCAGTCTCCAGCCTTCAGCTTCCAGCCTCCAGTCTCCAGCCTCCAGCCTCCAGCCTTCAGCCTCCAACCTTCAGCCTTCAGTCTCTAGCCTTCAGCTTCCAATCCAGCTTCCAGCCTCCAGCCTCCAGTCTCCAGCCTTCAGTCTCCAGCCTTCAGTCTCCAGCCTTCAGCTTCCAACCTCCAGCTTCCAGCCTCTAGGCTTCAGCCTCCAGCCTCCAGCCTCCAGCCTCCAGCCTTCAGTCTCTAGCCTTCAGCTTCCAACCTCCAGCTTCCAGCCTCCAGTCTCCAGTCTCCAGCCTCCAGTCTCCAGTCTCTAGCCTTCAGTCTCCAGCCTTCAGCCTCCAAC
This sequence comes from Micropterus salmoides, assembly GCF_014851395.1. NCBI lineage: Eukaryota > Metazoa > Chordata > Actinopteri > Centrarchiformes > Centrarchidae > Micropterus > Micropterus salmoides. Next base: position 6,396,297 of record NW_024040817.1, read on the forward strand.
CTTCAGCTTCCAGCCTTCAGCCTCCACCCTTCAGTCTCCAGTCTCCAGCCTCCAACCTTCAGCTTCCAGCCTTCAGCCTCCACCCTTCAGTCTCCAGTCTCCAGTCTCCAGCCTTCAGCCTCCACCCTTCAGTCTCCAATCAGAAGACAGTGGGTTTTGAGAGGGGGGGCCTACACACACCGGAGCATTTTGCAGCTTGTATCACACAGAGGCTGAAATGAAGCCTTCAGGATCTGGGGACATCGAGGAGCATCTGATTGGATGACCTCTGTGCTTTGACTGGAGTGTGTATATGTAAAAGTTCTGATAAATAAGAAGGTACCAACCCATTTAAAATTTTAAAGACAAGCAATAAAATCTTAAAATTAATCCTAAAATGGACAGGACAAGCCAGTGGAGCAAGGCTAAAACAGGGGTAATGTGCTCACACTTTTTAGTTCCAGTTAGAAGTCGAGCTGCTGCATTCTGGACTAACTGTAACCGATGGAGAGATGACTGATCCACTCCAACATACAAAGAATTACAGTCTAGTCGAGATGTTATAAATGCATGGATTACTATTTCAAAGTCCTTACGTGGCAGGTAGGGCTTGACGCTCACTTCTCCCGGTAAGAAGTGAACCACCGTTGAGGTGCTGAAAACCCAGCTGGGTTAACCCCAAAGTTACCTGGATAAGCTCAGATCCTGCTTCGTGGTGCAGGCACCAGGTCTGCTGGTTACTGCCTACAAACATAAGCACATTAACTGCCTCTCTTACTCCCTCTGCTGGGGGTACACACACACACACACACACACACACACACACACACACACGCACATTCAGAGATCAAACGCTTTCGTTTGATTTACATATTACAGTTTATTTCAATTGCTAACCTGCATCGGTCAAATCTGAAATCACATTGTCAAAACTCTTGAACTCTTGAACTCTTGCTTTCACACAAAATGCATTCAGTGACTACTTTCTCCAAAATCCATGAACTCTTCTCTCATTACTACTTCACTACCTGCAGAACTCTGCATATCTGCAGCACATTTTTCAGAGTCCAAAACTGTTAAAATCAAATTCAAAACATAAAGATGGCAAGTGTCCTGCATTTCTGCAGCAACCAGACTGAAATGTATCGCAAAGCTTAGCTAACATTTATATTATGTAAATGTATATAATATATTTAAATTGTATTTTATTTTTCAACTTTTTATGTTTCACACGTAAATGACTATATGCAGTTATATAGAGAAAAATAGGGACATTGAAGTCCATTAGACATGTTTAGAAAATATGTTTGACAGATTATGACATGTTCAACCATTGTGTAAGTAGTGATTTATGAAATGAATGAGATGTTTTGAGGGGTCAGACCATTCAACAGAGAACCAGTATAAATCATTGTGATCAACATGACATCCACAATTGATAATGTAGGAAAAAGCAGAGAATTGCCAAAAATATTTGCAATTTGTTCCAAAGAATGAGAAAGAATCATTCATACTTCAAAGATAAAAGTTTATCAAATGTACGTAGAAATCCCTGTTGTTAGTGTTTTAGGTCAGTGTTATGAGTGATAATGGATACTTTCTGAATGAGAATGTTGCCAGAGTTTTGGTTGAACGAGTTTATTTTTAGACTGGTATGAAGTGTTTTGGTGCTTTGAGTGATGTTTGGAGGTGACATTAACGGTTTGGCCAGCATGCATGTTGGTAATGTAGACTGTGTGAAGAGTTTTGAAATTGTGGCTTCCGTTTTGCTCATTCTGAGCTCTTCGGTATCGGATGCAGCTGATGATTCTTTTCATTCTGAGAACTGAGAATCTTCTGCAGAGGTAAGTCGAGCCAGATGAGACTCTGACAGATGAAAGTGAAGCTGATCCAGTTTCCCAAAGAAGAAAAAGAGCTGTTTGTTTCAAGATCTTTGCTTCAGTTTCACCTCAGTGAAGCTTCACAACTGTGTGTATGTGTGTGCAGGCTTAGAGAATGTATAGAAAAGCAAGCTTTATTAAAGTGATACAGAGCTGCAGAGAACATCTTGCCAACATTCCTCTGAACCAAATCCATAACCTCCTCCGCCCTTCTGTCTCCTCTGAAAATGCTGTTGAAAAAAATTATGTTTCTCTCAGCGGGAAGACATTTGAATTCAGCGTGTTTGCGGTGTGTCAAAATAACATCAATAATAACATGCATCTTAAAACATATTATACCATGAAAACAAAGAATGTCTAAGCCAGTAGTAGTACAGTCTTATAACAAAATTAAAAATGACATTTTATTTGAAATCTAAACTATCAGCTAGGACGCAGTGTCTGGAACTAACAACTGTAGCAGACCTAAATTTATTAGTTATGCATTTTAATAAATTTATAAGAATTGATACCCAATTATGAATTTTTAAGATTCATAAATCATTTTATTTAATTTTATTTCATTCCTCGTTTCAGGGCACCACCGGAGTTGTTATAATCCTAGAGTCTCCAGACCTCTAGGTAGTTTTGAATAATTATACAATTATTACTAGTGATCAGTTAGTTAATAATTGCGCAATTATCTTAAATCAGTCAGTCTCAGTCTCATATCTAAAGGGTCAATTCTCTTGGCAGGAACTAGAAATAGGCAACACACACAGCTCTTGATTATATTACAGTGAATTTATTCTCTAACTAAGGTGATAAAAAGATGGTTGGATACAGGGAACATAAACATTTGCTGAACAATGAGCCTGGAGGTTCGATTGTGGGAAGCATTTGACTCATACGGCATAGAAGAGCTAATGAAAGTAAACTAATGCTGTGATTTTAGGAGTTAAAATGGACATCTGATCACAGAACACGTGTTAAGTCTTACTGCTTGTCGACAGCCTGTTTTTGGCCTGTTGCCCGGGTCCCACGCTAGCTGCCCGATCCTGGCTTTTTGCTAGGGATTCTCCGGGTTCTCCGTGTCCGATTGAAACGCCTCCTCCGTCTGGCAATTCGGCTGTTTTCAGGTTTCCTTCGTTGTAGCTGGCGAGACCACGTGGCTTGGTCTGACCTCGGTGAAGTTGGATCGACGAAAAAGGCTTAAAATGGAACTTGGTCGTTCCTGAATTAGTCCAGTGTAACTTAACGGACTCATAGCTTTAACAAACAAAAGAAATAAAGAAATTAAAACAAACTGAAGGCAGATCGATGTCGCGGCACTTCAGGTGTGTAGCTTCAGGCGAACAAAAGGCCTGTTTGTTTCGCTGGCCGAGTCTGGGCGTTGCCTGGCGAGGCACGCTGCGCGTGCCGAAGCGTCCAGAGGGCCGAGCAGGGTGGAAGAGCCAACAGCGAAGAGAAAAAGAGCGAAGCGAGGTCACGTGTCGCTCTTTTGTTGTCTGGGGCGTGGTTCCCCAGGGGGCGTCTCAGGTTTCCCAAGGGACTGCCTTTCTAAACTTAATGTCTAAAGAAAAGAAATCTATTTGCACGTATTATAATTAAATATTTTCCACAATCGAACCTCAATGGTTGAATGGTTGTACTGTTCTAGGCATTTGGTAACAGGAAACAATGGTCACATTATTGGTCAGGATATTTATAAATTAAACGGCATTTCCGACGAGGGCAGTAATACTTATTTCGCCCACTTGGGGGAGCTCAGGTTACATGAGGAAAGCTTGGATTACATTAGATGAAGGAGTGTCTTGCTGAAAATAAAAACACTGCACAAGTAACTTCTTTTCAGCACTAATATCAACAACAGATAGCAACAACAGTTAACATAACTACTCAAATAGAGGCAAACGTATTCAGGCAACTAAAGATTTAATTAACTTAATTAAATGCTTTGAGTCTTTGGAGACTGCAGTCCTCTGTCATCCAAAGCTCAGTGTCTGGACCATGTCACACTTGGGTGAGACAGGGGTTTTCCTTTTTGATGTGGTAATAAAACAAAGAATAAGGTCAGTTGCCACGGAAACGTGTGTGGGGGGCCAGTTTTGATAGGCTGTTCAGGGAGATGCCAATGGCTGGTGCGTGTCTCTTTGTCAGTTTAACAGTCAGGCCCCGCGTTATCTGCTTCGGAATCAAAAAGGTGCCAGTTTTATGGTCGGGATAGCACTTAGAGAAAGCAACTTTGACCCCTCCCCTTCTTCTCTGGGGAGGAGAAAGGAATTTAGGGTAGCTCCAAATTTATTCCATGTAAAATGCACAAATCCACACCGTTGTTCACTACACAACCTATTACCAAGAATGATTATGGTGAATAGTGGTAATGGTACATGTAAGAAGAGCAGTTTATTTGTTGCAGTAGTGATAATGGTTCGTGTAAAAAGTGCAGTTGATTTGTTGCTGTAGTGATAATTGTTGTTATAAGCAGTTCAGTTTAGTGTAAAAAGTGCAGTTGATTTGTTGCTGTAGTGATAATTGTTGTTGTAAGCAGTTCAGTTTAGTGTAAAAAGTGCGGTGTATATGTGTGGCTGTAGTGATAATGGTTCATGTAAGAAGTGCAGTTTAGTGTAAGAAGTGTAGTTTATTTGTGGCTGCAGTGATAAAGGTTCGTCTAAAAAGCGCAGTTTATTTGTTGCTGTAGTGATAATGATTTGTGTAAGAAGTGCATTATATTTGTTGCTGTAGTGATAATGGTTCGTGTAAGAAGTGCATTATATTTGTTGCTGTAGTGATAATGGTTCATGTAAGAAGTGCATTATATTTGTTGCTGTAGTGATAATGGTTCGTGTAAGAAGTGCAGTATGTTTGTTACTTTAGTGATAATGGTTCATGTAAGAAGTGCAGTTTAATATAACAAGTGCAGTTTATTTGTGGCTGTAGTGATAATGTTCATGTAACAAATGCAGTGTATTTGTGGCTGTAGTAATAATGGTTTGTGTAAGAAGTGCAGATTATTTGTGGCTGTAGTGATAATGGTTCATGTAACAAATGCAGTTTGTTTGTTGCTGTAGGGATAATGGTTCATGTAAGAAGTGCAGTTTATTTGTGGCTGTAGTGATAATGGTTCATGTAAGAAGTGCAGTTTAGTATAACAAGTGCAGTTTGTTGCTGTAGGGATAATGGTTTGTGTAACAAGTGCAGTTGATTTGTGGATGTAGTGATAATGGTTTGAGTAAGAAGTGTAGTTGATTTGTGGCTGTAGTGATAATGGTTCATGTAAGAAGTGCAGTTTATTTGTTGCTGTAGGGATAATGGTTCATGTAAGAAGTGCAGTTTATTTGTTGCTGTAGGGATAAAGGTTCATGTAAGAAGTGCAGTTTATTTGTTGCTATAAGGATAATGATTCATGTAAGAAGTGCAGTTTAGTATAACAAGTGCAGTTTGTTGCTGTAGGGATAATGGTTTGTGTAAGAAGTGCAGTTTAGTATAACAAGTGCAGTTTATATGTGGCTGTAGTGATAATGGTTTGAGTAAGAAGTGCAGTTGATTTGTGGCTGTAGTGATAATGGTTCATGTAACAACAGAAGTTCATTTGTGGCTGTAGTGATAATGGTTCTTGTAAAAAGGGCAGTTTGTTTGTTGCTGTAGGGATAATGGTTTGTGTAAGAAGTGCAGTTGATTTGTTGCTGTAGGGATAATGGTTCATGTAAGAAGTGCAGTTTATTTGTTGCTATAAGGATAATGGTTCATGTAAGAAATGCAGTTTATTTGTTGCTGTAGTGATAATGGTTCATGTAACAAATGCAGTTTATATGTGGCTGTAGTGATAATGGTTTGAGTAAGAAGTGCAGTTGATTTGTGGCTGTAGTGATAATGGTTCATGTAACAACAGAAGTTCATTTGTGGCTGTAGTGATAATGGTTCTTGTAAAAAGGGCAGTTTGTTTGTTGCTGTAGGGATAATGGTTTGTGTAAGAAGTGCAGTTGATTTGTTGCTGTAGGGATAATGGTTCATGTAAGAAGTGCAGTTTATTTGTTGCTATGAGGATAATGGTTCATGTAAGAAGTGCAGTTGATTTGTTGCTGTAGTGATAATGGTTTGAGTAAGAAGTGCAGTTGATTTGTGGCTGTAGTGATAATGGTTCATGTAAGAAGTGCAGTTTAGTATAACAAGTGCAGTTTGTTGCTGTAGGGATAATGGTTTGTGTAAGAAGTGCAGTTTAGTGTAACAAGTTCAGTTTATATGTGGCTGTAGTGATAATGGTTCATGTAAGAAGTGCAGTTTAGTATAACAAGTGTAGTTTGTTGCTATAAGGATAATGGTTCATGTAAGAAGTGCAGTTGATTTGTGGCTGTAGTGATAATGGTTCATGTAAGAAGTGCAGTTTAGTATAACAAGTGCAGTTTGTTGCTGTAGGGATAATTGTTTGTGTATCAAGTGCAGTTGATTTGTTGCTGTAGGGATAATGGTTTGTGTAACAAGTGCAGTTGATTTGTGGCTGTAGTGATAATGGTTTGAGTAAGAAGTGCAGTTGATTTGTGGCTGTAGTGATAATGGTTTGTGTAAAAAGTGCAGTTTGTTTGTTGCTGTAGGGATAAAGGTTCATGTAAGAAGTGCAGTTTATTTGTTGCTATAAGGATAATGGTTCATGTAAGAAGTGCAGTTGATTTGTGGCTGTAGTGATAATGGTTTGAGTAAGAAGTGCAGTTGATTTGTGGCTGTAGTGATAATGGTTCGTGTAAGAAGTGCAGTTTAGTATAACAAGAGGAGTTTGTTGCTGTAGGGACAATGGTTTGTGTAAGAAGTGCAGTTTAGTGTAACAAGTTCAGTTTATATGTGGCTGTAGTGATAATGGTTTGAGTAAGAAGTGCAGTTGATTTGTGGCTGTAGTGATAATGGTTCATGTAAGAAGTGCAGTTTAGTATAACAAGTGCAGTTTGTTGCTGTAGGGATAATGGTTTGTGTAAGAAGTGCAGTTTAGTGTAACAAGTTCAGTTTATATGTGGCTGTAGTGATAATGGTTTGAGTAAGAAGTGCAGTTGATTTGTGGCTGTAGTGATAATGGTTCATGTAAGAAGTGCAGTTTAGTATAACAAGTGCAGTTTGTTGCTGTAGGGATAATGGTTCGTGTAAGAAGTGCAGTTTAGTTTAACAAGTTCAGTTTATATGTGGCTGTAGTGATAATGGTTTGAGGAAGAAGTGCAGTTTATTTGTTGCTGTAGTGGTAATGGTTCATGTAAGAAGTGCAGTTTGTTGCTTTAGTGATAATGGTTTGTGTAAAAATTGTAGTTTATTTTTTGCTGTAGTTATAATGGTTCACATAAAATCTGGAGTTTATTTGTGGCTGTGGTGATAATGGGTCATGTAAGAAGTGCTGTATATATGTTGCTGTAGGGATAATGTTTCATGTAAGAAGTGCAGTTGATTTGTGGCTGTAGTGATAATGGTTTGTGTAAGAAGTGCAGTTTAGCGTAACAAGTGCAGTTTATTTGTTTCTGTAGTGATAATGGTTCGTGTAAGAAGTGCAGTTTATTTGTTGCTGTGGTGATAATGGTTCGTGTAAGAAGTGCAGTTTATTTGTTGCTGTGGTGATAATGGTTCGTGTAAGAAGTGCAGTTTATTTGTTTCTGTAGTGATAATGGTTTGTGTAAGAAGTGCAGTTTATTTGTTGCTGTGGTGATAATGGTTCGTGTAAGAAGTGCAGTTTATTTGTTGCTGTGGTGATAATGGTTCGTGTAAGAAGTGCAGTTTATTTGTTGCTGAAGGGATTATGGTTCGTGTAAGAAGTGCAGTTTAGTATAACAAGTGCAGTTTGTTTGTTGCTGAAGGGATAGTGGTTCGTGTAAGAAGTGCAGTTTAGTATAACAAGTGCAGTTTGTTTGTTGCTGAAGGGATTATGGTTCGTGTAAGAAGTGCAGTTTAGTATAACAAGTGCAGTTTGTTTGTTGCTGAAGGGATAATGGTTCGTGATAATGATTCATGTAAGAAGTGCAGTTGATTTGTGGCTGTATTGATAATGGTTTCGTGTAAGAAGTGCAGTTTAGTTTTTTTTGGAGCCAGGGAAGAACGATTGAAAGTCAGTGCTCAACTTCAATCTGTAATGTTAAGAACCACAAATCAAGCCAGAAATCTTGGTGTAGTCATGGACTCAGACCTGAATTTGAGGACCCATATTAACACAATAACAAAGTCAGCCTACTATCAACTGAAGAATATATCAAGGATTAAAGGACTTATGTCTCAGCAGGACCTGGAAAAGCTTATCCATACATTTATCTTCAGTCGACTCGACTACTGTAACAGTGTCCTTACAGGCTCCCTAAGAAATCCATCAGACAGCTGCAGCTGATTCAGAACGCTGCTGCTCGAGTCCTCACTAAGACCAAAAAGGTGGATCACATCACTCCAGTTCTGAGGTCTTTACATTGGCTTCCTGTATGTCAAAGAATTGATTTCAAAATCCTGCTGTTAGTTTATAAAGCACTAAATGGTTTAGGGCCAAAATACATTTCTGATCTTCTGCTTCGTTACGAACCATCCAGACCTCTCAGGTCGTCTGGGATCAGGTCTGCTTTCTGTCCCCAGAGTCAAATCTAAACAAGGAGAAGCAGCGTTCAGTTATTATGCTCCGTATATCTGGAACAAACTCCCAGATAACTGCAGGTCTGCTGAAACTGTTCTTTTAAATTAAGACTGAAGACTTTTCTTTTTACCATTGCTTTTAATTAAATATTTAAGATTGTTTCTTTTTACTGATAACTTTTACTGTCCTGTTTTCTTTTTCTTTGTTTTTAGCTTTTTATTATTTTCCATTTAACTCTTTTAACCCTGATTGTAACACTGTAACATTTATTATATTTTATGTTGCTTTTAAACTTTTACATATTTCCCTGTTGCTTTTATGTTTAATGTAAAGCACTTTGAATTACCTTGTTGTTAAATTGTGCTATACACATAAACTTGCCTTGCCTTTCCATCCATTTACTCTGCACTCTCCACTCAAAAACATTCAATATTGCTGAAAAAAATAACTTTGCCCTCAGATATAACAGTCCTCAACAACACACACTACAACACAGTCTTACACACTGGTGAGATAAATTCAAAAGAATCCTTAAAAAACTGGTTATTAGTAATATTGCTTGTGGTTCTCCCCCTCAAAATCCTTTTCACATGATTTTTTTTATTACTTTTTGTTCATTTAGCAGACGCTTTAATCCAGCGACTTACAGTTGGTATTTTCGTCAGAGGTTGCACGCCTCTGGAGCAACACTAAAGGGATGTGTCTTACCCACTGCTCCATCACAACCCAGATGACCCCAGATGGGGTGTGCTGTCCAGTACAACACACCAAACAACAAATTATTCTACCCCAGCTCCTGTCTTTGGTGTGCGACTGGCCAGAGATTTTTGTTCTTCACCTCCTTCTTCACCTCCTCCTCTTCCTTCTCCTCCTCTCTGGTGTCCTCTATGTCTTTGTTCAGATTTCTCTGGATCCATTGTTCCAAAACTAAATTAATATTTTATTTATATATTGAAGGTTCTGATTGGTGTGTTATCAATTTTGCATGTTTGTGTTTCCACCTGGGTGGCTGTGTGTTAATTGAGCTCAACCTGTGCTGATTGAGTGAATAAAACTGAATGTCAGTGTTTTCTCAATGACCACATGGTTTAGGCAATGAGAAATGAAGGGATTTGTGTAGAGTTTAGGGAAATGGCTGTGCTTTTTGAAAAATGAAGTAATGGTTTTGAAATTTTAGTTCAAACTATAATATTACTATCATTATTTGTAAATTATTAATTTTCATTGATGTTTGTACTTTTACGACTACCATTATTTTTATTTTGCATCTCTATGTGCTGGACTACTGTGTCACCCCCAACCCCCGTCCAACCCAACTGGCTGCCCAGAGTACACTGGCCACTGTGGAACTGTTGGGTCTGTAATGTTATTACAGAGAGTACGGTCTGGACCTGCTCTGTATGAAATGTGCTATGAGATAACTTTTGTTATGAACTGGCGCTATGTAAATAAAACTGAATTGAGCAAGGACAAGATAGGACATGTTCAATTTTAAATGAAAACAACAACTTTACATTTATTCATTTAGCTGATGCTTTAATGCAAAGAGACTTACAATCACTATATATGTCAGAGGTCGCACGCCTCTGGAGCAACAAGGGGTTAAGTGTCTTGCTCAGAGACACTTTGGTGGATGTGTTACAGAGGAGAATTAAACCGGGGGCTCTCAAACCAAAGGCATGGGTCTTATCCACTGCTCCATCACCACCCCAACAATGTTCCTGAAGTGTTTTAGTATCTAAAAACAGCAGGTGGTACTCAGGATGTGAACCTTGACCTCTGGTTTGAGTCTGAACTCTGGACATCCAAACATCCTCATCAGAATAATTTCTAGGAGAGAGGGACAAAACCTTCAGAACCTCCAAAGTCATTATAACAGAGCCTACGTAAATATATAAAAGTGATATTTGTGGTCAAAATAATAAACACAGTAACCATATTAACACAATAATATTAATGTCCATGTGACACTTGTCATTGAGTCATTAGACATCATGTTTCGATGTGTGTCGAGGCTCCAGAATATCAGCAAACTCGGAGCACTGTGGTTGCTGACTGGTTACTGTCTGCCTCTTCATTGTCAGTGACTAATATTACAGTCTTTATGACACGAGCAGACAGACTTGTTGCCTTTTTAGTGTTATGTTAGAAAACTCAGTGACCTTCTGCGCTTTTATTTTTAAGCAAATTTCCTGCTGTCTGTGGGAATCAGGGCAGAACATGAGTCTGCATCCATCTGCAGCAGGACGTCCTGAAACCAGAACCGAGCTGGAGCCGAGATGGACTCTGGGCTCAGTTCCAGAAGAGGAATTAAGGGCACTTTAAGGTATAGTTTGGTCCAGCTTGGTTCTGAATGACTGCAGCTCACTGGGACCTTTGATCCTGATGTCAGACTGAAACTAAGAGCTGTGGGACAGCCGAGCAACACGAACCCAGTGCGACTGCAGAAACACAGTGGAAAACCTCCACACACATCTAATAAAGATTCATGAAGTGTTTAACTTCAGGTTACATCTAAACTGTGGATGGAGATGCTCTGCAGTAAGTTAAGATTTTTATTTATACAGACATCAGCTAACTCTGGTTTGGTAAACCCAGGTAAAGGTAAACCCCTTCTCACAGCTATCGACCTATCACCTGCTTCTGTGTGAAACTCACTTGTACAAAGTTTTATCTTACATCTCATACACACCCACGTCAGGCTCCATTGATTTGAAACAAACCCCCTTTTTTTGGCAGGAGGTAAGCATTGTTGCTGGTGTGTGTGAGTCAGTTAACCTCTGCGGACCTGCAGGTCAGTTTTCATTCATTGTCTCAGGGAAACTTCATCTGCTCCATCTCAGGTGTCAGTCTTCCACACCAGTGACCTGTGGCACCAGGTAACCTGACCTCCCCCTCCAAAACACCTCAATCAACTTCAGGTGATCTGCCCTGGCCAGCTTAAAATGTCAACATCCACAGCCCTGACGATCCTTTGCACCACTGTCAGCTAATGAATGAACAGGTGTGGAAATGAATAACAGATGAACATAGACACAGGTAAAAGAACAGGTGAGAAAACTAGTGAAACTACAGGTGAAAAAAACGTGAATACAGGTAAAACCAGTGGCTGAGGAAGTATTCAGATCATTTACTGCAGTAAAAGTACTAATACCTCACTGTGAAAATACTCGGTTACAAGTAAAAGTCCTGCGTTGAAAATGTTGTTTAAGTAAAAGTGATGAAGTATAATCAGGAACATTTACTTAAAGTATTTAAAGCCGTAAACTGTTGTCCTAGTACATCTCCTCTCCTCGTTAATGTACAGCAGCTGAAGATTCTTTTCATTCTGGATTAATCCACTGATTATTTTCTCCTTTATTATTTGATTTATAAAAATTATGAAAATAGTGAGAAATGTCATCATCACAATTACCCAGAGCCCAGAGATCCACCTTCACAATGCTTTGTCAAATAAACATTATTAAGAGTACCCTTAGAGAGTAACCCTTTTTTTTACATGAAAAACATCTGATCAAAATAGTTTTTAGAAATATTTATGTAAAGTGCCTCTTATTTGTACTTAAGTACAGAGAAAATGTAAATATTCACTGCTGGGGGAAACACCAGGGCCTTCTATTACGAAGCAGGATGTGAGGTTGTCGAGGTAACCTCAGGATTGACCCCGGGTTTTCAGGCTTGCGGCAGTGAAGGGCCCATCATTCCCGTCTCCACACGTCTGAGTGAGAATGAAGCTGATTACTTCACAGCCTCAGTGTTAAGGTCTTCAATGCTAACTAGCAATGCACATTTAACGTTCACTGTGCACATTAACAGCAATCTTGAATTAGAAATGGAATTTTTATTCTCCTTATGTTCATTTAGTGCAGTACAAACACACACTCCCCTCATCCTGTGTGTTTCTGTAAGCCACGTGTCTTTTGTCATGTATGTCAGCCGCTGTAACACAAAACTTCCTTTGCCTCTTGGTGTGTCGTATTGCATGCCGGCATCTTTTAGCTCATGTTGAAATATTCCCACAGCAATATCTTTCCCTCCACCATGGAGTCCTTTCAAATGCGCTCTGATGCTACACAGGATTGTCTTGTTAACCACAAAGGTTTTTACAGGCAACTTATGACCAACGATGGTCAGAGGTCACCAGCGTTGAGTCAAAGTGCCCTGGGTCGGTTTGTGACTCCCGGCTCTTCAGGGAGCGCACTGTGCCACAGCTTTGAGCAGGGTATGGCTATAACTGTACATTATTTTGTAATTCTGTTCTTTAAACAGCATTTTGAGATACTGATCATGGCAATATTCAGCTGAGTGCTGCTGGGGTCAGGAGGTACGCCTGTCTGGCCTTTTACATGGGCCTATCCTGACCCTGATGCAGTTCCACAAAATAGATTCAACGTGTCCCCTACCAAAACCAGTCAGGATAGTAGTGACATTTAGGATACTGAGAGCAGTGGGTTACTGAAGGTAGTGGTGATGGCCACCAGTGTTACCCACCCAACCCTCCGCTGTCTGGTTTAACTCAAACATCTCTACATTTTTATGGAAAAATAAACCACCACGAATCAGCAAACTCACTTCCTTGGTTATAACCCGCAGCAGACATGTGCAGGTGTTGTGATACTGTCTTATATTAGCCTACGAAAAAAACGATCGTTAGGGCCAGGATCCGGATCTTCTTTACCAACGTTTCCTAGGGGCTGGGTGCATCTAGTGGGGTACGGGGGTGAATGCAAGGGCACCAGTGAGGAGGACTAATCTTGCCTAGCCTCCCTTTGACCTTTTCCACCTCTACCCTCCGGTTATGTCTTGTTAAATACACCCATGGTACTCTGAGGGTAGGCAGGCTGCGGGGCGTTGGTGGGCGGGGCTGCTTCATTGAGGCCTTGCCCTCCTTCCTCCCCACCGATTTTAATCACACATCAGACAGTAAGGGCAGTGTTTCCCACAGGTCCCCCTAGTAAACAGCTGATCATAAACACACTGCATAGATATTAATGGTGAGGAAACAAAGAATTTATTTAATGTGTTTCCAGCAACCATAAATCAAAGAATCATTTTTAAATCATTTCCCAACATTTTATTTGACTTTTAGTGGACACATGTAAAATGTTTTATACTTCCTGTGAATATAGTCCCATTAATCTTATTTCCATCCTGTGTACGTTGCACCTTATTTTGTGTAGTTTAACTGTATCTTCCATCCTCGTGCAACATTTACTAAGTCCAACACAATTTGGTAAATTATATCATATGTTGTTATTATATTGTATTGCATACAATTAAGACTTAATAGCCTCTCTTCAGGTAGGCCTCTCACACTGTACGACTTGTTACAAAGTGAGAAAATGGCAGAATAAAGTTGCTAACCTGGCTGTCAGCTCGCTCTGCTCCTTTTAACTGAATTTACCATAAAGGTACTAATACATGTGCACTCCAAATTTAGCGGCTAGCTTGATCTCTACGGAAGATTTTATTGGACTTTAATATCTGTAACCCACAGAAAACAATCTAGAAATGTGTAATATGTATAATGTAATTGATTACTTTTAGTTACTTTTGGAATACGTCAATACCAAAAACGCAAATAAAGATGAGAGTATCAAAGATGCATGGTCTGCTCAGTGAATTTTTACAGAAACATAAAATTTGGCTATAAAATATCCCATTCCCATGATATCAAAATTGATGTTTAGGCCTAAATGTTCTTATATGATGTTTGCACTGGGCCTATACATCATGGCACGATCTGGCCAATCAATGACAAAAGGAAATTGTTCTGTAGGTGTCAGCGTTTGCTGGAGTAAGCCCAAATGCAAGACACTGTGAGCTGATGTTGAGTCCGGGGTTTATTTATCCCAAGCACGACAAACAGGTATGAACAGAACTCACGAGTACAGGAACTAGTACATCCAAAAGGTAGGGATGGGACGGGACGGGACGGGACGGGACGGGACGGGACGGGACGGGACAGGCAACAATGACCGGACAGGGAATGAACAGAAACACCAGACATTTATACACAGTGACTAACGAGCAGGGCGGGAGCAACACAGGTGACAGGGATCAGGACTAACGAGGCAGAGAGACAGAAGGGAAAACAGAGACTAGCAGGCAGGCAGATTACTGAGGGGGGAAAAGACAAAACACAAGTTACTTAACACTAAACATCAGAGTAATATAAACAAGCGGACAGATCACAAATGAACTAACACCAACAAGGAACACAGACAGAAGCTAAGGCAGACACCGAGATAACAGGACAGATCAGAACCACCACACAAAAGCAGAAGACTGGATACAAGACCACAGACAGACAGGACTGAAACCCAGACACAGAGACACCAAAATCAAAACACCAAGAAACATAATGTGCTGCAGTGATGTTAAATGTGCTGCAGTGTTGTTAAATGTGTTGCAGTGATGTTAAATGTGCTGCAGTGTTGTTAAATGTGCTGCAGTGTTGTTAAATGTGTTGCAGTGATGTTAAATGTGTTGCAGTGTTGTTAAATGTGTTGCAGTGATGTTAAATGTGTTGCAGTGATGTTAAATGTGTTGCAGTGATGTTAAATGTGCTGCAGTGTTGTTAAATGTGCTGCAGTGTTGTTAAATGTGCTGCAGTGTTGTTAAATGTGCTGCAGTGATGTTAAATGTGCTGCAGTGTTGTTAAATGTGCTGCAGTGATGTTAAATGCGTTGCAGTGATGTTAAATGTGTTGCAGTGTTGTTAAATGTGCTGCAGTGTTGTTAAATGTGCTGCAGTGTTGTTAAATGTGTTGCAGTGATGTTAAATGCGTTGCAGTGATGTTAAATGCGTTGCAGTGTTGTTAAATGTGCTGCAGTGTTGTTAAATGTGTCGCAGTGTTGTTAAATGTGCTGCAGTGATGTTAAATGCGTTGCAGTGTTGTTAAATGCGTTGCAGTGTTGTTAAATGCGTTGCAGTGATGTTAAATGCGTTGCAGTGTTGTTAAATGCGTTGCAGTGTTGTTAAATGTGTTGCAGTGATGTTAAATGCGTTGCAGTGATGTTAAATGTGTTGCAGTGTTGTTAAATGTGCTGCAGTGTTGTTAAATGTGTCGCAGTGTTGTTAAATGTGCTGCAGTGATGTTAAATGCGTTGCAGTGTTGTTAAATGCGTTGCAGTGTTGTTAAATGCGTTGCAGTGATGTTAAATGTGTTGCAGTGTTGTTAAATGTGCTGCAGTGATGTTAAATGTGTTGCAGTGATGTTAAATGTGCTGCAGTGTTGTTAAATGTGCTGCAGTGATGTTAAATGTGTTGCAGTGATGTTAAATGCGTTGCAGTGATGTTAAATGTGTTGCAGTGTTGTTAAATGCGTTGCAGTGTTGTTAAATGCGTTGCAGTGATGTTAAATGTGTTGCAGTGATGTTAAATGTGTTGCAGTGTTGTTAAATGTGCTGCAGTGTTGTTAAATGTGCTGCAGTGATGTTAAATGCGTTTTAAATTTTTTTAATTTAAAGGCATTTCTTATCACTCATATGCTAATGATAACCAGTCTCTTTTTGGCCTGATGACTATGACAATCTGACCGCACTGAGGACTGGATGGCTGAAATCTGTGACTTGTTCATGTTTCTTTCATTTCAGAAACATTGTCAAGCTCAAACCTGTTCCCTGAAAACCGGAACTTGAGATGACAATTCATGCATTAATTTCCCCCCTGGTTATATTACTGTAACTCCCTTTTCACCTGCCTCAGCAAGTCGTCCCTGATCCATCTACAAATGGTCCAAAATGCTGCAAGGCTGTTGACCAGGTCCAGCTGACCTAGTCACACAACACCAGTCCTGTCTTCATTAAATTGGCTCCCTGTCAAGTTCAGGATTCAGTTCAAAATGTTCCCTTTGACATGCAGAGCCCTGTATAGTCAGTCACCCGGGTACATCTCGGACCTGTTCTACCCATATACCACCAGTAGGTCACTTAGGTCCTCAAACTAAGGCCAACCAGTTGTTCCGTGTTTGCGTCTGAAAACTAAAGGTGCATTTCAGGTCTTTGTTTCGCTGATAGCTGTTTAATGTGTACAATGGTGTACCTTTTAACAGCCATAAATGCCTCAGTTTTAGTGACTTATTACCTTTATTGTTATGTTCGTTACTTAACTATTTTACAGTTTTATTGTTGCTGCTTAGCCTATGTATTGTTGTAAAACACCTTTACTGACCTTTGTGGACGATTATCTAAGGCTGTGAGTTTGGTCCCTCTCCTTAAGTTGCCTTCACTGCCTGGGCAGTAACTCTGCAAGTCCGATTGGCATCTGCAGTTCTCATCACAAGTGTTGAAGACTTTTTGTTTGGCTTCGGGTGCCACCTCATGTCTCTCTTCTGGGTCCCATCCGAAGACCAATGGGCAGACGGAACAGGCCACCCAGGACCTGAAGACGGCTCTGCTCTGAGTTTCAGATCATCACCCCTCCTCCTGTAGCAAACAGTTGCCCTGGATGGAGAATGCTCCCAACTCCCTCACCAGCTCTTCCGCAGGTATGACAACATTCATGGTCTTCCTGGGTTTTCAACCTAGCCTGCTAAAGTAGTAGTAGCAGTTCCTTTGGTGCAGGCAATGGGTTTGAAGAGAGGCCCAGTCTACCCTTATCCATAATGTGGCTCGCAATCCGACGCCTGGCTGACTGGCACCATGTTCTGCTGCCTCATACCAGCCTGGTCAGAAGGTGTGGTTGTCCTCCAGGGATTTCCCTCTACAAGTGGAGTCGCATAAGTTGGCGCCTCATTTTTGTCGACTCGTTTGAGATTGAAAAGGTCATAAACCCCTTAGACATTTAAGAGTAGGCTTAAGACTTTCCTCTTTGATAAAGCTTATAGTTAGGGCTGGCTCAGGTGAGTCCTGAACCATCCCTTAGTTATGCTGCTATAGGCCTAGACTGCCGGGGGATTTCCCATGATGCACTGAGCTCCTCTCTCCTCTACTTTCTCTCCCTCTGTATGCAACCTCATCCCATTATTGCATGTTACTAACACAACTTCTCCCCTTTCTGGTAGTCTTGTGCTTTCTCGTCCCTCTCCTCTCTCCTCCTATCACTTCCTGCAGATGTTTCTGGCTCTGGAGCTGTGGAGGCTCTGGGGTCTGGAGCTGTGGAGTCTGGATCTGTGGAGGCTGTGGGCCCCAGATTGGAGTTTGAGGGTGTTGGTTTTTTTTCTGCAACTAACTGACCAATGGAAGCTTGGTCGCCTAAGACTCTTCTTATCGACTAATGGTTAGGTCTCAGCTATTCAAAAACAAATGACAATAAAATATATGTCAAAAATAAAAATCATAGTGTATGGTTACAGATCAATAATTAGTGTAATTAAAGACTCGGAGACTCAGCGTGCAGTGAGAAAAGTTTCTGACAGTTCAAACTTTATTAGCAGTTCCTCTGTGAACAAACAAACAAGTCTTGATGGTTGGAAAGTAAATGATGACTGTATGTACATTTTAACACACAGAGCAGATCTGAGATCAGCAGCTGTTTTAATGTTTCAGCATTAGACTGAAGGCAGAGGGTGAGACGCATGACAGACACACAGACAGTCGATTGTTGGAAAACTACAACGGCCAGAGTTTAAAGAAAATGGGGACGACCAATCAGGAACAAGCTGAGGAACGAAAACAAACAGGAAATTGAACATTGAAGTTTAGTTGCAGTTTAGCTTGTTGTTGTTGTTGTCATGGCAACAGTATTCCACCACGGGGTTGGCTCTGACGGGAAAAAAAACACAAAAGCACTCATTTACTCGGTGACTCGGCTGATGATCATGTAAATATCATTAGATTCTGCAGTGTGTCGTCTTTAGTAACATATCTATGTTGTGATGCAAAATCTTAAGAACATCACATCACAAGAGAACTGATCAATTAAGTGACTGAATGATTGAAAAATTCAGTCAGACAAACGTGTGATTTTTAGTCCCTATGTGACATCATATATTCATTTCTTCTCTGTTGTGGGTCTCTGACTATTGGTGAACAGTGAGCAGGGTCTTTCTTTCCATTTGTCCCTGAATGCAGCACAGGTTGAAACGTTTGTTTTTTGGTGCAGTGTGAATGTGCAGTAGTTTGGGCACAGCAGTTAGAGGTGTGTTCAGCTGCACTGGGACCTGACTCATTCCATCAGTAGAGACACGGTGAATGATGATACCTGGAGTCGCTGAGCTTCCACAGGTCAGAGGCACAGCATTTAATTCATGGCTAAAAGAAGAAAACAGAGATTTAAAAAGGTCCACTTTCTCTTCTGAAGTGATAAATTAGTTGGTTGAACAGATACAGATAATGCTGTACTCGCTCATCCCCAGTAAATATTACTATAACGAGTACAGTCTAGGCCTGCTCTATATGAAGAGTGCAATGAGATAACTTGAAGGGGCAGAATTGAATTGGCTGTGGGGCAGTGTGATGTCCTTTACCCTTTGTGGTGGCAAGGGTGGAGTCATCAGATTGGTCTGGTTTGTCAGCTGGTGTGACTGCAACAAAGAAACAAGATGGAGGCTCATTAACACTAAGTGAGGCCACACCTGTGTGATGTCACTCTCTCAGGAAACCTTTGTTTTGTTGGAAGGCTTCAAACTAACTTTTGCATGTCTCTTGATGATTCATAGTGTTCAGTACTTCAAATTCTTAACTGAATTGTTTGTTTGTCCATCCTACATTCTTTACATCAACTCCTGAAAACTGCATCTAGACCCTTTGGCATCTGAATTCTTCTTTTATAAAAATAAGGAACACATGGACTCTGAATGTTTGGAACATAAAGAACGTGTGAACCACTGGTGGTCAGTCATCAGTCTCAGTTTACCTTCAGTGGAGTCTGGAGTTTCTGGACTCTGCTGCTCAGGTTCCTTGGTATCTGACTTTTCAGAGTCATCCTGGTTCACCTCCTCTTTCTCCTCAGTGACATCAGACTCCAGCATGTCACTGCTGTCCTGATTGTCAGGCTCAGCTTCATTGTCATTATTGATCTGACTCGTGTCACTGTCGGTCTCATTAGTGTCACTGTCGGTCTCACTCGTGTCACTGTCGGTCTGGGTTTCGACGTCCTCATCTTCATCCTTGATAGCACTGTCGTCATTCCCTTCACTGTTGTCATCCTCTGAGATCACCTCCTCCTCATGTCCTGCTTGTTTCACCTCCTCTGACATTTCCCTGTCATTTATTTCATCTCCCTCATCCCTCCCCACTGGTTCCTCACTCCCTGCTTCCCCTCCCTCCTCTGAGTCTTCTGAGGCCTTGCTGTCATCCTCATCAGCCGTGGTGACCTCAGAGTCAGAGTCTGTTTCGGTCTTCTCAGCTTCAGCCTCAGAGTCAGAGCCGGAGTCAGAGTCAGAGTCTGTCTCAGTCTTCTTAACTTCAGTCTCAGAGTCTGTCTCAGAGTCAGAGTCTGTCTCAGAGTCAGAGTCTGTCTCGGTCTTCTCAGTTTCAGCCTCAGAGTCAGAGTCAGAGTCTGTCTCGGTCTTCTCAGTTTCAGCCTCAGAGTCAGAGTCAGAGTCAGAGTCAGTTTCGGTCTTCTCAGCTTCAGCCTCAGAGTCAGTCTCAGAGTCAGAATCAGTGTTTTCGGTTGAGTCGTCGTCAGTGTTGTCGTCACTTTCTACACCATCTGCAGCGTCCTCATTATCTGAGGATTAAAGATACACACAATTATTTATCATATGTCTGGTAAATCTGTGGTCTGTCTTTATCCAAATACGTCCAAGTTATTGATCACACATGCATCAACGGGCCAGTCGATGTATTGCTACTGTGGCTGCAGAGTAACATTAATGGCTGATGTTGAAAATATTCAGACTTTGCTGCCTGAATAAAGATACCTGGTTGTAAGACAGAGTTTATACACAGAAAACCAAACACCCCTCTGTTTGATCAAACTACTAATAATAAAGTTATTATTAATGGATGTGCTTAGCCTAGCTTTGCATAAAGTCTAGAGGGAGGGGGAGCCTGCTAGCATAGTTCCATCTAAGGTTACAGTGTGTGTATATATACACCGATCAGCCATAACATTGTGACCACTGACAGGTGAAGTGAATTACCCTGATTACCTGGTTAACACGGAGATTGACGGAGATTGCTTTGTGTGGAGGGATGGCAGAGCCAGGCGGCGTTCATTGGAGGAGCGTAGTGGCCCAGAAGGAACCTAAGCTTGTATTATGGAGTTTAGGTAGATGGTGCAGACCCAGTAGTCACTCTGTATGCAGCATTAGAGACTTGGATTTCATTGAGTAATGGAGGGACATGAGTCCTTTTGGGCTAACCAGAAACCAGATGGGCTGCTGAGTTCTGAACCATTTGTAGGGGTTTCACCTCAGCTGGAAGACCTGCTAGGAGGGCAGAGAGATAACCATGGCCTGTACCAGGAGCTGGGTGGACTACTGACTAAGGTAGGGCCTGATTTTTCTTATGTTGTGTAGAGCAAAGCGGCACGACCGAGAGACCAGCAGCAACATGGTCTGAAAAGGACAGCTGGTCATCAGTCATGACACCCAAGTTTCTCGCCACCCTGGTTGGAGTGATGGTTGATCAGCCAGTTGGTAGTTTGATGTTATGGTGGATAGATTGCTTGGCTGGAATGACCAAGAGTTCAGTCTTAGAGAGGTTTAGTTGAAGGTGGCGAGGATTTCATCCATGCAGATATGTCAGAGAGACAGTCCATGATCTGCGCGGTGGGGTCGTCAGGAAGGAAGAATAGGTAGAGTTGTGTATCGTCAGCGTAACAGTGTTAAGAGAAGCCATGCGAGCCAACGATCAGCTCCAGTGAGATGGTTTCAAGTGAGAAGAGAAGGGGCCCTACCACCGAGCCTTGGGGCCCCCCTGTGGAGCAGCAGTGAGAAGAGGACACTCGTAGATCTCTTACTGTATTGATGCTTTATAGGGCTGCAATGATTAGTCAACGTAATCGATGATGTCAACATTTTTTTTGTTTTTACAAGTTTAGAATGCTATTTCATCACTAAATACACTTTTGAGCGGAGAATTTGAATATTGACAGTTTTACCAAAGTTGATGGCGAATCAAAAATGTGTTCGAACATTTTTGGGGGTTGAGAAGCTCCACAAGCGCCCACGAGGTTAGCCCTGGTTCCAGATACTCAGAAACAACAGAGCAGCAGCGACAGAGGAAAGGCCACAACTTATAAGATCATTTCAATGTTCGTACCGCTGTTATTCTGTCATTACAATCTGAGTAATGGTTTAACATTTTAAAGTAAATTAAGAAACATCTGGCTCGTGATGTAGCCTACAAAACATTCTCCAGTAAGTCATAGTCTAAAACTTATAAGCACTGTTGCAAAGGGGACTGTTGCTTTATTATTCTAAATATTTATATTTATATATTGTTTTAATTGTTAGTGTACAGTTGTGGTTAGAGTACTTGCTTTTAATTTGCTTTTATTTTATGTAGTTCCAAAGCAAAATTATTTGTTAAAAAGTTAAAAATTGGAGTTCCACAAGGATCGGTGCTTGGACCAATCCTGTTCACTTTATATATGCCTCCTTTAGGCAATATTATCAGGAAACACTACATAAACTTTCATTGTTATGCAGATGATACTCAATTATATCTATTGATCAAGCCAGATGAAACTCATCAGTTAGCTAAACTCCAAATGCGTCTTCAGGATGTTAAAACCTGGATGACCTGTGATTTTCTAATGTTAAACTTAAGTTATTGTTCTGGGGCCCAAGCACTTCGGTGACTTCGGCATTATATAAAGATATAGTTTCCCTTGATGGCATCACCCTGGCCTCCAGCACCACTGTGGGGATCTTGGAGTTATCTTTGATCAGGACATGTCGTTTAAGTCTCACATTAAGCAAATTTCAAGGACCGCCTTTTTTCACCTACGTAATATTGCGAAAATCAGGAACATCCTGTCTAAAAATGATGCAGAAAAACTAGTCCATGCATTTGTTACTTCTAGGCTGGATTACTGCAATTCCTTATTATCAGGCTGCTCGAAAAAGTCCATTAAGACTCTTCAGCTGATCCAGAATGCTGCAGCACGTGTTCTGACAGGAACCAGGAAAAGAGATCACATTTCTCCTGTTTTAGCTTCTTTGTTTGGCTTCCGGTAAAATCCAGAATAGAATTTAAAATCATTCTTCTTACCTACAAAGCTCTCAATGGTCAGGTACCATCTTATCTTAAAGAGCTCATAGTACCTTACTACCCCACCAGAGCACTGCGCTCCCAGAATGCAGGGTTACTTGTGGTTCCTAGAGTCTCCAAAAGTAGACTAGGAGCCAGAGCGTTCAGCTATCAAGCTCCTCTCCTGTGGAACCAGGTTCCAGTTTGGGTTCAGGAGGCAGACACCATCTCCACATTTAAGAGTAGGCTTAAGACTTTCCTCTTTCCTGTCTTAAGCTTATAGTTAGGGCTGGCTCAGGTGAGTCCTGAACCATCCCTTAGTTATGCTGCTATAGGCCTAGACTGCCGGGGGATTTCCCATAATGCACTGAGCTCCTCTCCCCTCTACTTTCTCTCCCTCTGTATGCAACCTCATCCCATTATTGCATGTTACTAACTCAACTTCTCCCCTTTCCGGTAGTCTTGTGCTTTCTCGTCCCTCTCCTCTCTCTTCCTATCACTTCCTGCTGGTGTTTCTGGCTCTGGAGCTGTGGAGTCTGGATCTGTGGTTGCGGGTCTAACCCTAACCCACTACTATAAATATCTGTACCATTTTTCATTTAGTCTATAGCAACATCACCTTTACTGTCTGTACCTCTGTGTGTGGATATTGTGTAGGCTGCCTCACTCTCTCTCCCCCTCGCTCTCTCTCCCGCTCTCTCTCCTTCACCCCCAACCGGTGGAGGCAGATGGCCGCCCACCCTGAGCCATGGTTCTTCTTGAGGTTTCTGCCTCTTAAAGGAAGTTTTTCCTTGCCTCTGTCTCCTAGTGCTGCTCTTGGTGGGAATTCAATTCAATTCAATTCAATTTTATTTATATAGCGCCAAATCACAACAACAGTTATCTCACAGCGCTTTTCATAAAAGAGCAGGTCTAGACCGTACTCTGTGATGATATTTACAGAAGCCCAACAGTTCCCACCAAGAGCAAGCACTAGGCGACAGAGGCAAGGAAAAACTTCCTTTTAAGAGGCAGAAACCTCGAGCAGAACCATGGCTCAGGGTGGGCGGCCATCTGCCTCGACCGGTTGGGGTGAGAGAGAGAGAGAGAGAGAAAGAGAGAGAGAGAGTGAAAGAGAGAGAGAGAGAGAAGAGAGAGAGAGAGAGAGAGGGGATGTAAGGAGAGAGGAGGGGAGGGAGGCAGCCTACACAATATACACACAGAGGTACAGACAGCGAAGGTAATGTTGCTATAAACTAAATGAAAAATGGTACAGATATTTATAATAGTGTTAATGGTAACCATCGTAATGTTAATGATTATAATAACAATAAGACCAGCGACAACAGTCGCTGCAGTAGAGGGTGTCGAGCAGGAACACGGGGGCAGCAGGCGACCCGCAGCCACAGATCCAGACTCCACAGCTCCAGAGCCAGAAAACCTGCAGGAAGTGATAGGAGGAGAGAGGAGAGGGACGAGAAAGCACAAGACTACCAGAAAGGGGAGAAGTTGTGTTAGTAACATGCAATAATGGGATAAGGTTGCATACAGAGGGAGAGAAAGTAGAGGAGAGAGGAGCTCAGTGCATCATGGGAAATCCCCCGGCAGTCTAGGCCTATAGCAGCATAACTAAGGGATGGTTCAGGACTACCTGAGCCAGCCCTAACTATAAGCTTTATCAAAGAGGAAAGTCTTAAGCCTACTCTTAAATGTGGAGATGGTGTCTGCCTCCTGAACCCAAACTGGAACCTGGTTCCACAGGAGAGGAGCTTGATAGCTGAACGCTCTGGCTCCTAGTCTACTTTTGGAGACTCTAGGAACCACAAGTAACCCTGCATTCTGGGAGCGCAGTGCTCTGGTGGGGTAGTAAGGTACTATGAGCTCTTTAAGATAAGATGGTGCCTGACCATTAAGAGCTTTGTAGGTAAGAAGAATGATTTTAAATTCTATTCTGGATTTTACTGGAAGCCAATGCAAAGAAGCTAAACAGGAGAAATGTGATCTCTTTTCCTGGTTCCTGTCAGAACACGTGCTGCAGCATTCTGGATCAGCTGAAGAGTCTTAATGGACTTTTTCGAGCAGCCTGATAATAAGGAATTGCAGTAATCCAGCCTAGAAGTAACAAATGCATGGACTAGTTTTTCTGCATCATTTTTAGACAGGATGTTCCTGATTTTCGCAATATTACGTAGGTGAAAAAAGGCGGTCCTTGAAATTTGCTTAATGTGGGACTTAAACGACATGTCCTGATCAAAGATAACTCCAAGATTCCTCACAGTGGTGCTGGAGGCCAAGGCGATGCCATCCAGGGAAACTATATCTTTAGATAATGCGTCACGGAGGTGCTTAGGCCCCAGAACAATAACTTCAGTTTTATCTGAGTTTAACATAAGAAAATTACAGCTCATCCAGGTTTTAACATCCTGAAGGCACATTTGAAGTTTAGCTAACTGATGAGTTTCATCTGGCTTGATCGATAGATATAACTGAGTATCATCTGCATAACAATGAAAGCTTATGGAATGTTTCCTGATAATATTGCCTAAAGGAAGCATATATAAAGTGAAGAGGATTGGTCCAAGGACAGATCCTTGAGGAACTCCATGAGTAACTTTGGCGTGCATGGAGGACTCATCGTTAACATGTACAAACTGAAATCGATCTGATAAATAGGACTTAAACCAGCTTAGAGCGGTTCCTTTAATGCCAATGAAATATTCCAGTCTCTGCAATAGGATCTGATGGTCAATGGTATCAAATGCAGCACTAAGATCTAATAAAACCAGTACAGAGACAAGTCCTTTGTCTGATGCAATAAGGAGGTCATTAGTAATTTTCACCAGTGCTGTCTCTGTGCTATGATGAGCTCTAAATCCTGACTGAAAATCCTCAAATAAACTATTGCTCTGTAGAAAGTCACACAGCTGTTTAGCAACTGCTTTCTCCAGAACCTTAGAGAGAAATGGAAGGTTAGATATAGGTCTATAGTTTGATAAAACATCCGGATCAAGTTTGGGCTTTTTCAGAAGAGGTTTAATTACAGCTACTTTAAAGTACTGTGGTACATAGCCTGTTGATAAAGATAGATTGATCATATCTAGTATAGAGGTGCTGACTAAGGGTAAAACATCTTTAAGCAGCCTAGTCGGGATGGGGTCTAAGAGGCAGGTTGATGGTTTAGATGAAGAAATTATTGAAGTTAGTTGGTAAAGATTGAGGGAAGCAAAACAGTCTAAACATGTATCTGGTTCTACAGCTGTTTCTAAGGTTCCTGAGTTTAGAGATAAGTCGGTGCCAGTTGAGGGCAGGTCTTGGTGAATTTTGTCTCTAATAGCTAGAATTTTATCATTAAAGAAGCTCATGAAGTCGTAACTACTGAGAGCTATGGGAATACTTGGCTCAATAGAGCTGTGACTCTCTGTCAGCCTGGCTACAGTGCTGAAAAGAAACCTGGGGTTGTTCCTATTTTCCTCTATTAATGACGAGTAGTACGCTGCTCTGGCATTACGGAGGGCCTTCCTATAAGTTTTAAGACTATCTTGCCAAATTAAACGAGAATTTTCCACTTTGGTGGAACGCCAATTCCTCTCAAGTTTCCGTGATATTTGCTTTAATTTGCGAGTTTCAGTATTATACCATGGAGCTAACCGTCTTTGTTTTAGTATTTTCTTTTTTAGAGGGGCTACAGAGTCGAGTGTCATTCGCAGCGAGCCAGCAGCACTATCAACAAGATGATCGATTTGGGAGGGACTGAAATTAGCATAGGAGTCCTCCGTTACTTTGTGACTAGATAATGTATTTAGAGCTGATGGAATCGCATCCTTAAATTTAGCTATAGCACTATCAGACAGACATCTTGTATAGAAATTTTTGCCCAATGGCGAGTAGTTCAGCAATACAAACTCAAAAGTTATCAAACAGTGGTCGGATAAAGAGGGATTCTGTGGGAACACCACTAAATGTTCAATTTCAATACCATACACCAAAACAAGGTCAAGGGTGTGGTTAAAACAGTGAGTCGGTTCATGAACACTCTGAGAGAAGCCGATGGAATCTAACAAAGAGATAAACGCAGTACTGAAGCTGTCATTCTCAACATCTACATGAATATTAAAATCCCCTACAATAATAACTTTGTCCGTTTTAAGGACTAAAGTTGACAAAAACTCTGCAAATTCAGATAAGAATTCAGAATACGGGCCAGGTGCTCGGTACACTATAACAAAAAGAATTGGTTGCAGTGATTTCCAACTTGGGTGCGAAAGACTAAGAACAAGACTTTCAAATGAGTTATAGTTTAGTTTAGGTTTAGAGCTGATTAATAGGCTAGAGTCGAAGATAGCTGCAACTCCACCTCCTCGGCCTGTGCCTCGAGGAATGTGAGTATTAATATGACTGGGAGGGGTGGATTCATTTAGGCTAACATATTCTCCATCACCCAGCCAGGTTTCAGTAAGACAAAATAAATCAATATCATAATCTGATATTAGTTCATTTACTAGTACACCTTTAGAAGAGAGAGATCTGATGTTTAAGAGTCCACATTTAACTCTCCTATTTGTTTGCACTATTGCTCTTGTGGTTTTAATTTTTATAAGGTTTTTATGCACAGCTCCTCTTCTGTTTACCTTTTTAAATAATTTCGATGGTCGGGGGACAGACACCGTCACTATAGGGTTTTCACTAAGTAACTCCTGAAATGGAGGAGCAGAGAAGTGTGTTAGACTGCGACTCTGCGTAGGGTTTTGGGTGGGTAACTGCTGAAAAAGAAGGGCAGAGAAGTGTGTTAAACTGCGACTCTGCCTCCTGGTCTCAACTCTGGGTTGTCATGGATTTGGTCCACTAATAAACTTGGCCAGATTTCTAGAAATGAGAGCTGCTCCTTCCCAAGTGGGATGGATGCCGTCTCTCCGGATCAGACCAGGTCTTCCCCAGAAAGTCTGCCAATGATCAACAAAGCCCACATCGTTTGCTGGACACCACCTCGACAACCAGCGGCGGAATGACGACATACGGCTATACATGTCATCACTGGTCAGATTTGGCAGGGGTCCAGAGAAAACTACGGTGTCCGACATTGTTTTTGCATATGTACACACCGACTCAACATTAATCTTAGTGACCTCCGATTGGCGTAACCGGGAGTCATTACCGCCGACGTGAATAACAATCTTACTGTATTTACGTTTATCCTTAGCCAGCAGTTTCAAATAAGACTCAATGTCGCCCGCTCTGGCCCCAGGGATGCACTTAACTATGGCCGCTGGCTTCGCTAACTTCACGTTTCTCAAAATGGAGCTGCCAATGATCAGAGTTGGTTTCTCAGCGGGTGTGTCGCTGAGTGGGGAAAATCTGTTAGAAACGTGAACAGGTTGATGATGCCCCGTGGACTTTGAATGCTTACTATTCCTCCTTCGGACAGTCACCCAGCCCCCCTTTCCTGGCTGCACAGGGGATGCCGGAGGACGGCTACCAGAGGCTAACTCAGGCCGTTCCGCACCGACTACCGGGGACTGGCTAGCTACAGTAGCTAAAGACTGATCTACCAGGGTGCGGAGCCGGACTTCTAACTCACTGAGCCTCGCCTCCATGTCTATAAATAAACTACACTTATTACATGTACCATTACCGCTAAAGGAGGCAGAGGAGTAACTAAACATCTGACACACCGAGCAGGAGAAAGTAGGAGAGAGAGAGGGAGAAGGAGAAGCCATCGCTAGCTGCTAAGCTAAAGTCGCTAACGGCTAAGCTAAAGTACTGTAGCGTCAGTTACCAAAACTTTAGAACAACTATGAGATTGAACAGCAGTCACTAAAAGATGGAAAGAACTGTGAGTGCTTAGGCAAAATTACTGTAAAGAATAAGTGTTTAGCGAACAGTTGGCCGCTGTAATCTAACAAATGTAACTGTTATTTAGCGAGAGCAGCACAACACGGTACCAACACACAAGCACCGGAAACGGAAATGAGTCGACACGCTTACCGCAATACGTCAGCACGTCAGGTTTGTTTCCAGTGAGATATTGAGCTAAACAGTGAACTGTTGGGCTTCTGTAAATAGCATCATAGAGTACGGTCTAGACCTGCTCTTTTATGAAAAGCGCTGTGAGATAACTGTTGTTGTGATTTGGCGCTATATAAATAAAATTGAATTGAAAAGTTTTAAAGTTAGTATAAATAAGTGAATTATAGGAGGAGCCTTTTTAATGGTAACATTAGCTAGTTAGTCTGTGTGTTGGAGATCAGTAGTTCACTAGAAAGATATTTAATTAGTTAAATGCTTTAATTAGAGTTAGGGGTAGGTTAAGGGGGTGACACAAATAATTGTGACTAGTCGACTAGTAGACTAATCGAATAAACAATTAACAGATTAGTTGACTATGAAAATAATCATTTAATAATAATTAGTTGCAGCCTTAATGCTTTATTGATTCTTCTATGTTTTTCCTCCAAGTCACTTTGGCTAAAGGTGCCAAATGAGTAAATGTGCTGGACAAACAAGTCCGATCCATGGAGGCCCCACCTTGCAACCTGCTAAGCCTCGATGGGTCAGGACTGTTTTGTTGGTGAAAGGGACCTACACAATATATTAGCCATGTGGTCATAATGTAATGGCTGATTGGTGTACCTTCCAACAACTGAAGACTTCTTGAAGAATTGGTTTACTAGCTGGGGGTACTAGAAGCAACAACAATACCAGTAGCAGTAATGGTAGTAGTAGCTGTAGGAATAGTCGGACCTTTCTCATCTCAGGGCTTCCAATACTGACCCTTTCAGAAAAAGTGACAAAGCGTACTTATCTGACGGGTTCGTTTCTAAGTACTCCTGGATGTGTCTGTACGAGACGCTCTGGGGCGTCTTTGTGCCTAATCCTAAGTCATCGACGTTATGCTTGTCGGCTCACGGCCGATGTGCTAGCATGTAGGGTTAGCCTCCTTAGTGTTGCTGTGATGTAGCAAACGGTGCGTTTCATACGGACGCTGAAGGGTACCTTTAGCGTCAAATAATTACACCTTGTCACGCTGTCTAAAAGCGTTTTAATGATGCACTGAGATGAGAACATCTTGGAATAGTAGTAGCAGCAGTAGTAAGGTGTCAGGGATCAGGGTCAGTGGTCTAAGCAGATGTTTTGTGCAAAACTTCTTAAAATCAGGATAAACGTGCACAAAAACAACATGAAATCTATGTAAGTGAACCTGCATAACCAAAATCTCTGTTTTCTTCTTTACCCTGAGTCTCTGTGACTGTATCTGGGTCCACTATACGACCAGCCCTCAACACTGACATCAGTGGAAGTTCTTCCCTGTTTGTCCCTCTGTGGACACTAAATATGTTTCCTGTATAATTACAACAGTTTTGTGGTACAGGTTTTTGTTACAGACCCTGATAATAACTAAAAAGGAGTAAAAACATTTTAGGTGGAAAATTTAACAATAATTTAACTTCCTGCTTTCTTGGGGGAAATTCTGTCTAAGCTTAAAGAGCCTCTTCAAACCTGTTTCTACAAGAATTTCAAATAAAACAACAGACACACTGACCTTCAGTTGTCTCATCTGAATCTGAAGGATCTGAAACACACAGATGAACAGAAAAATGTTTCCTTGTATGTTTTTAGGGAAATGAACATCCTCATTCTTTGTGTGAGTTTCCCCCTCAGTGTGACTCTGCTGTTTGGTTTACTGTTTCAGAGAAAAGAAGTTCCATTGTCAAAAAAACTAAAGACAAAGATGGAAACTGAAGCTGACGGCAGCGGAAAATCACCTTCAGATGATTCAGCTGAGTCGTTGCTGTCAGCAGTTTCTGTGGAGTTCTGCAGGCTGTCTCCACCTACAGAGACCAACGCACAGCAGTTAGCGCTGATGCTAGTCTTCTTCCTCCTGATAAAGTATTTACAATTCAGTTCACTTTTCTTTATATAGTGTCAGATCATGACAGAAGTTATCTCAGGGCAGAGGGGTACTACGAAGCGAGATGACTGTCAGCGAGGTGTGTTGAGCTTAATGCCAGATTTCAGTGTTACAGAGGTGTCTCTCGTTTTGCCTAACTACATCAGCATGAATAACTTAATGTAAACATGGCGCCCTGCCACTCACTCTTATTATTGCAGCTAATAGAAGACAGATTAGAACACTGATTATTCTATTGGGATTTGTCACAGAGAATTTTCTATCAATTAAATTCCCTTGACTTGGCTGTCATTAAGGGACAGTGTCTGATACATTTCTTGAGCATCAAGTTTAAACTTTAAGAGCTCGATGTGCAGCTGTCAGTTGGAAATAAACAGTAGGCACTGATCGGTTTTTGGGTGGTAAAATAAATATTAACGTACAAATTTACACAATTTTCTGCCAGCCTTCCTCTCTAGCTTTATTTGCAGCAACATTGTTGCCTCTTGGTGTAATAAATTTTTAATAGTCTCCTTTATAACGACCTGTTCCTCTTGACTGAAGAAGCCGCAGGTGATTGGTCCTTTTGTGCAGAAGAGTCACATGACTCATTAAATGCCCCCTTTTATGGCCGTGTCCAACTTGCTTCATAGTACACCCCTCTGGTCTGGACTGTGCTCTATAATACAGGTAAACAGGTTACCTTGAGTCTGTTCATCAGAGTCTGGGCTGTCATCAGCACCTTAGGAGAAAATAAAGAGACGGGTTATCCTGAGGTTTTTATCTGTGTGCCACAGTTTGGGGTTTTGGTTTTTGTATTTCCTTGGGTTTTTTTGAAGTAGTCTTTCTCTGGTGTCCTTGCTTTGCTTGGTATCTGTCCTGACTGCCTGATGTTTCTCACCTGTGCAACCAGCCTGCCTGCTTGTGTTTGAGGGTGTCTGTAAAGTCCTTTCTTCCTCCCTGGTCTTCTTGTGGAGTGTCTCTGCCTGTTCCTGAATAATCTGTTGAGCTATAGATTTACTTTTGGATTTCTGAGCACCATGTATTTCTGTTATTTATTCTCCGGACTGCCTGCCTCATCTGGACTATGAGGTGCAATCCCTCGGATAGAATAAACACCACTAAATGTACCTGCTCTGCGTAGGTGTTCTGCTTTTGGCTCCAAATCCGTGTTTTCCTACACTGCGGTCCCTTTCTGTCTCTCTGTAGATGTTTTGTGTCTCTGTGCTCATTTTCTGTCTCTGTAGTTGTTTTGTCTCTCTGTTGTTGTTTTGTGTCTCTGTGGTTGTTTTGTGTCTCTGTGGTTGTTTTGTGTCTCTGTGCTCATTTTGTGTCTCTGTAGTTGTTTTGTCTCTCTGTAGTTGTTTTGTGTCTCTGTGCTCATTTTGTGTCTCTGTAGTTGTTTTGTGTCTCTGTGCTCACTTTTGTTTTGTGTCTCTGTAGTAGTTTTGTGTCTCATTGCTCACTTTCTGTCTCTCTGTGGGTGTCTTCTGTGTCTTTGTATTCAGTATATGCTCCGTGATTCCTCTAGTCCCTGGGCCTGTCCCCACTTGCCCCTGGTTTGTAATTTGTCCACACCTGGCTGTTTAAAGATACTAAAGATTCTAATGTGTGAAACCCTTCCTCTCACCGTCTGCCGTCTGAACCAGGGTACACACATGAACTGTAACAACTATTTGAGATGAAACTATGCAAATATCCAGAAACCATGACAAGAACACAGAACCAATAATCTGAAGTTATTTTTCTGTTCACCAATTAAACACAGACTGACCTGTTGATCCAGTCGCCTGATCTGATGCTGAGGGAGCTGAAAGACAGACAAGGGAACGTGAACAGCCAAAAAGGTCAATGTGAACAGACAGACAGGTGAACGTGGACAGACAGACAGGTCAGTGTGAACAGACAGGTGAACAGGAACAGCCAAAAAGGTCAATGTGGACAGCCAGACAGGTGAACGTGAAAAGCCAAGAAGGTCAATGTGGACAGCCAGAAAGGTCAATGTGGACAGCCAGACAGGTGAACGTGGACAGGTGAAGGTGAAGGTGAACAGCCAGACAGGTGAAGGTGAACGTGAACAGCCAGACAGGTGAACGTGGACAGCCAAAAAGGTGAAGGTGAACGTGGACAGCCAGACAGGTGAACGTGGACAGCCAGAAAGGTGAACGTGGACAGCCAGACATGTGAACGTGGACAGCCAGACAGGTGAAGGTGAACGTGAACAGCCAGACAGGTGAACGAGGACAGCCAGACAGGTGAACGAGGACAGCCAGACAGGTGAACGTGGACAGCCAGACAGGTGAACGTGGACAGCCAGACAGGTGAACGTGGACAGCCAGACATGTGAACGAGGACAGCCAGACAGGTGAACGAGGACAGCCAGACAGGTTACCTTCAGTTTGTTCCTCAGAGCCTGTGCTGTCAGCAGGATCTGTGGAGACACGTGTTGTATCATTGGTACAGTGTGTAGTGTGTGTATTCTGTTAATGTACCGTGGAGCGTGTTGTTACCTGGCTCTGAGGTCACAGGTGTAGTTCCAGCTATAATAACAACAACCAACAGCAAAATAAACAACAACACATGGAGCGGTCAGTGTGTGTTTTGAATGTGTGTATGTGTGTGTGTGTGTGTGTGTGTGTGTGTGTGTGTGTGTTACCAGAGTCCAGATACTCCAGCAGCGGGTCGAGTCTCTCTGAAACTGCACAACCAAAACGTGTTTAAATCATCAGCCTGCAGGGGGCGCTGACAGCCCACAGGATCTGATGTCATCTGGAGGCGGGGCTTCTCCACAGGGTCAAAAGATCAGATTTAATTTACTCTGAATTCAAAAAGTTTATATTTACCATCATCTGTTGTTCCATCTGCAAGACAGAGAGATAATTAATAATCCATGTCAGTGATCAGTAGCGTATTGATCCTTACATCCTATTAATTCAAGTTATAAATATGATACAATTTTCCATTTGTTTTAATGATGTAATCATAACAATAATGTGTTACATGTAAATCTATATATTAAATCATTAAATGAATCAATGAATAAAGGCTGATCCTGAAATGTAATACTTATTAATGATGTTTCATAGTGAATATTATAAATATATATTATCTTCATATTGTTAATAATAGATGTTATTTCCAGATAATGTTTCATACTGATCAATACATTATTATAAATATTATTCATTAAAATCAATGACTCCTGAAAAGATTTATCACGTCATTAAATAATAAAGTGAAAAATAATAAATTGTATCATGATATCATGTTATTTATATTAATCAATATTAAACTGATTAAAAACAAAGTTCCGTGAACTATTTTACTCATTTGGATCAAATCTATTGATCATTATTTCATCTCTATTTTTTACAGTGTGTTTTAGGAAATAATTTTCTCTCAACATGAACAAATCAACAAAACTCAAAAGTTTGCTTTCATTGCTGATCGATTATTGATCTTTGCCAATAGATAAAGTAAGTTGATTTTAGGTAAACAATGATAATGATTGGTCATTCAGAAGTGAAGTCATAGTTGACCTGGAAGAGGAGCCGCCAGAGAAACGACAGCGAGAGACGCCAGCAGCAAAACACCACACCTGTAACACACACAGACACACACAGACACACAGTGCACGGACACACAGACAGACACACACAGTGAACATGATGATCTGACTGCAGCATGTTTGGATGTTGGTTTGCTTGATGATGATGTCATACAGGAAGAGAGAGACAAAGTCTGAAATCTTTTTTTCATTTCATAAAGATTCACAAATATCTAAAATGGCTGCTGACAGCAAAGTATGAACTTATATAAACTTAAATAAACACTTTTAGCCAAGCTGTCATCGTGTAAACAGAGACTCTCCAGCAACAAGAGTAAACTAAAGAACGTGACATAGTGAATGTGACATGGTGAACGTCAGTGGTGAATGTACAGTGGCGAAAATTATGTGGTGAATGCACAGTAGTGAATGTAAAGTGGTGAACATGACGTGGTGAATTAAAATGGTGAATGTAAAGTGAATGTGACGTGGTGAACTTGACGTGGTGAATTAAAATGGTAAATGTAAAGTGGTGAACGTGACGGGGTGAATTAAATTGGTGAATGTAACGGGGTGAACGTGACGTGGTGAACATGACGTGGTGAATTAAAATGGTGAATGTAAAGTGGTGAACGTGACGTGGTGAATTAAAATGGTAAATGTAAAGTGGTGAACGAGACGTGGTGAATTAAATTGGTGAATGTAACGTGGTGAGCATGACGTGGTGAACATGACGTGGTGAACATGACGTGGTGAATTAAAATGGTGAATGTGACATGGTGAATTAAAATGGTGAATGTAAGTGGTGAATGTGACGTGGTGAACATGACGTGGTGAATAAAAATGGTAAATGTAAAGTGGTGAACGTGACGTGGTGAATTACATTGGTGAATGTAACGGGGTGAACGTGACGTGGTGAACATGATGTGGAGAATTAAAATGGTGAATGTAAAGTGGTGAACGTGACGTGGTGAATTAAAATGGTAAATGTAAAGTGGTGAATGTGACGTGGTGAACATGATGTGGTGAATTAAAATGGTAAATGTAAAGTGGTGAACGTGACATGGTGAATTAAAATGGTGAATGTAACGGGGTGAACGTGACATGGTGAACATGACGGGGTGAACATGACGTGGTGAATTAAAATGGTGAATGTAAAGTGGTGAATGTGACGTGGTGAATTAAAATGGTGAATGTAAGTGGTGAATGTGACGTGGTGAACATGATGTGGTGAATTAAAATGGTGAATGTAACGGGGTGAACATAAAGTGGTGAATGTCAGGTGTGCTGAGCGGCTGGTGGGCGTGTCTCTTCAGCCTGCAGGTTACATGACTGTGTGTCTTTGTGATTGCTCTGCAGGGATAAAACAAACAAAGCGCCTCTTCTTTCCCGTAACGTATAGAGAGAAACCAGAGAAAGGGAAAACCAGCTCAGACCCTCAGAGACAGGAAAGCTTTAAGGTTCACTTTGAGAGTCGAGTGTCGGGTGAAAAGGAGACCGCTGCTTTATGCTGAAACACTGAGGTCCTTCTGCTGGATTTACACAGACCGGACTCAGACAGGCCACACAAAGCCTGAATACTGATGCGAGCAGAGACAACAGAGGAAAGCCTGAACAAAGACTTGAGCAGAAAGGTTCCGTTATCAAAGAGATGTAGTTTTACATCAGAATCTGATAAATATCACTGTGGAAAAACATGAAAACATTTCCTTTTGAAAAGTCCCAAAACGGAGAAACTCGAGTATGAGACTGAAAAGTGTGAAGTACAAGACTGACGTGAGATCAGATTAGATGATCATTAACTCACATTAACAATAAATGTTTAAACACTAGAGCAATGTCAGCCAAGGACTCCGTTCCAGTACGTCACAAGATAAAGTTTCAATGCTTCTAAAGTTTCTCAGAGGTCTCTAACTTTCAGCATTCCTAAATGTGTTTGTGATCTCTCTCTTCGAGTCAAACACTCACTAACAAAGTCAGTTATTTCAGTTCATCAGAAGAGTCAAAGTATAAACTCACCGTTGGAACATCTTGTTCAGCAGTCGACTGGAAGAAAACTTCAGTGTGATGAAACTTCAGCGTTTGAACTGAGCTGAAGGAGAGCTGCAGCTTTTTATCCTCCTCCTCCTCCTCCTCCTCCCTCCTCTGGTCACATGTCTCTACGTGTCCGTCTGAACGGCCACACTCTTTTAACAGATTAATCCAGTTTAAATATACTGATTCAGCCTGATCTGCATCTCATCATTAAGGGCAGGTTTACAGAGTTTAGACCACACTGATACAGAGTTTAGACCAAGGCTGGATTATAACTGGTCCTACAAGCTTCAGGCCCCACAGTGTGTCCTCTGCTTTGTAGTAATGCAGGTGAATATTTGGGGGGGAAATTCAAAACTAACGAAACAAAACAACAACCACAGGTGGAAGATGTCATTCTCCTTTACTTAATCAGGTAACAGTAAAAAATGATACCACAGTCTCACACGACAGAAGAGTGAAGACAAAATCCAGTTCAGATGCATAAAACAGGCCAGAACAACACTTTTGAAAGCAGAGTTCTATTTTAAGCAACATTAAAGGATTCAGTGAGGCGTCCTGAGTTCAGTTAAAGAGTTAGTGTTTCTACATAATGAAACCAAACTCCAGCAGTCCGAGTGTAAACTGACCACAGACACGCTCCTACCAGGAAATGCAGAAAGACACTGTGTGTGTGTGTGTGTGTGTGTTGCTCTCATTCAGAAGAGAACTGGTTGGACGATTTCTCCCAGGAACAAAGAGATCATGTGAAGGAGGCTGCTCATGAAATAAGCTCAGTGACTCAGAACAACCTGTTACTGAAACACCTTCACGTCCAGACACACCACAGGAACAACATTTTTGCAGCTTGTTAACTTAATGAAGTTTGGTCTGGCAGTTTCCATAAGTGACAGTCTCTGACGTCCTTACAGGCAGCAGGTTGTCCAACACATACAGCAGAGTTCAGGGGTCATTTTGGTAGTGGTGCAAATATCATTAAAAAGTAATGATAGTAATAATTATAATGCTTCCTGCTGCCCCCGTGTTCCTGCTGGACACTGCGGCTACAGTTATTATTAGTCCTATTATTATTATTATTATTATTGCTATCATTAATTTTATTATCATTACTGCCACCATTCCTATTATTTAACTTCTGTATGTGGAACTCTTATGTGCTGCTGTGCGTCCTCTCTACAAGTGCTGATCATGGTTGGAACAGAGTACAGTATGTAGTTTGATTATGGAGTCAAAAAACAGCCCTGGCATTTGCAAAACCGGTCATATATTCAAACTCAACAAATGTTGACATAAAAAGCATAAAACCACACAGACTGACCAGAATGCAGAAATGTACAAGACAGAGCACACACTCAAACGGCATGCACTATGGCTACAGTCGCTGAACGTATGCCGACAACAGTTTACCATCTGAGAGCGGCGGCAGAGCGCTGGGTGCTACGACATGAAACGCTCCACTAACAGGCACATTCAGCACAAATACAAAGGCTGGACGCAACATACATAACAATACAACAGCTCTGCATCGTTTCACCAGAACATGAAAAGAGCACTGTCTAGCCACGGTACAATAAATACATGTGACTTACCATCATGCAGATAGTCCAGAGAGTCCAGTTTCAGTAGGATCTCTTTTTCCGCCACCATCAGCATGAGGGCTCCAAACTGTCCTGTGACACTCCTCAGGCGATGCTTGATCAACTTCTTTCACATACACTTGTGTGCAGGAGAGGGTCAACAAATATCTGTAGGCCAAGCCTATTTTGTGGTAGGCAGGAGTGAACAAGAGCAAATAGCAACACAGTGCACATTTCACCAAGATCAGTTTGATCTTTCTCCATCTCTGAGGCAACAGGCTGTGGCTGTGTATTCACGGAGTGGACACTTTTCCAGTGTATGACGAGGTTTGACAACGCTCAACTGTTGCATCTTCATCAAATTTAAGCAGGCATTTCCTCATGTTCTGTAGTGCATTTGGGGGAAGTCCATTGGCTTTTATCAGTGGAAAATTCAGTCAAGTCCCGCCCTGCAGGAACCAGCGGTGCAAACGTTCTGACGCTGTATCGAGAATGACGTTGTGGACATTGGTTCCATAGAATCGTTCTGTAGCTGTGCGTGCTGCATCACCAGACTCCCCTGGTATAGCTTTTCTTGCTGCTTTTTTCTGGCAATGCAGCCGGCCCTTCCATTTCAGATTCCTCACTCTGGAACCTTGTGTTTGCCCAGTTCACAAAATTGTCTGTGGCGTCTTTCACAGTTGCTGGTGTGTTTCTGTTACCATCCGATGAGCGCCCACGAGATCTCGCCTGCTGGTTTGAAGGCACTTTGACATGGGCGAGGTCAATGCAAAATGCAGTCAAATCAGCCACATATTTTGTACCTTTACTCACAGCTAGTTTAAAATGTGGGCCCCTGAACACCGTCTTAATCAGGGCCACATACAAAGCATTGGCTGGCTTTGCAAATTATCTGAATATCTTATTCAGTGCAGCATCTGTGGAAGACCACCACATTTCACTTATCAACTATCTTCTGTGGGGGGTCCTGACACCCTCCCAAACATTCATCACTAACACTGCAATGTCGTTACCCAGCCCAAATAACAGTGCTGCTGCATTACGCCACCTGTAGTTTCAGCCATAACCAGGTTGAGGACGTCTGACATGTCCCCATCACTTTTTAAATGTTTTTTTGTCCCCATCCATCCATCTTTTCTTAAAAGCATAATTTGTTAGAAATGTTCTGAAAACTAGCATGCACCAAGAAGTGTTAACTAACAAGCATACTGATCCCAAAATGACCCAAAAACATGCGTCACTGTTCTGGAATGTTCTGGTTTGTTCTTCTCCCAGTTTCCATTCCGTTCTCTGGATGCCGTCTCTCTGAATCAGAGCAGGTCTTCCCCAGAAAGTCTGCCAATGATCTACAAAGCCCACATCGTTTGCTGGACACCACCGCGACAGAATGACGACATACGGCTATACATGTCATCACTGGTCAGATTTGGCAGGGGTCCAGAGAAAACTACGGTGTCCGACATTGTTTTTGCATATGTACACACCGACTCAACATTAATCTTAGTGACCTCCGATTGGCGTAACCGGGAGTCATTACCGCCGACGTGAATAACAATCTTACTGTATTTACGTTTATCCTTAGCCAGCAGTTTCAAATAAGACTCAATGTCGCCCGCTCTGGCCCCAGGGATGCACTTAACTATGGCCGCTGGCTTCGCTAACTTCACGTTTCTCAAAATGGAGCTGCCAATGATCAGAGTTGGTTTCTCAGCGGGTGTGTCGCTGAGTGGGGAAAATCTGTTAGAGACGTGAACAGGTTGATGATGCCCCGTGGACTTTGAATGCTTACGACTATTCCTCCTTCGGACAGTCACCCAGCCTCCCCTTCCTGGCTGCTCAGGAAATCCCGGGGGACGGCTACCAGAGGCTAACTCAGGCCATTCCGCACCGACTACTGGGGACTGGCTAGCTACAGTAGCTAAAGACTGATCTACCAAGGTGCGGAGCCGGACTTCTAAATCACTGAGCCTCACCTCCATGTCTATAAATAAACTACACTTATTACACGTACCATTACCGCTAAAGGAGGCAGAGGAGTAGGTAGAGGAGAGAGAGAGGTAGAAGGAGAAGCCATCGCTAGCTGCTAAGCTAAAGTTGCTAACGGCTAAGCTAAAGTACTGTAGCATCAGCTACCAAAACTTTAGAACAACTATAAGATTGAACAGCAGTCACTAAAAGATGGAAAGAACTGTGAGTGCTTTGGCAAAATTACTGTAAGAATAAGTGTTTAGCAGACAGTTGGCTGCTGTAATCTAACAAACGTAACTGGTATTTAGCGAGAGCAGCACAACATGGTACCAACACACAAGCACCGGAAACAGAAATGAGTCGACACGCTTACCGCAGTACGTCAGCAACCTCGTCCAGAGACCAGGTTCTTGGTTCCTATATGAATGCATAAAACATGCATTCATATAGGATGTATTCTAACTATTTAACTTGTATATGTTCTGATTAATCTGATGTATTTGCTGTTTTATGTGTGTGTTGTGAATATTTTCTTGAAGCTTTGTAAAGTTTATTTGAACACAGTAGCTGAGACTGAGTTTGTTTTCAGAAAGTTTCTGTTGTTCAGCTGATTCATCTGTCCAACTGAAGTGAATACAGAAACCTCATTAGAGGCTGTTAGCATGCTAACACACACACACACAATAACACACAGTGGCAGATTTATTTCAGTCTTTGTGTTTTCGAGTCTTTTCTGTCCTCAGCTGAACTCTTGGCTCTTTCTGTTGCACTTTTACACATTTCTCTAAATAGAGTTCACTTTTTAGTGAAAACAGTTTTAAAACTCTGCGACCTGCTGCAGCTCAGCTTCTATGGGGCTCTACGCCACTGCAGTCTGTGCTGTCTCCGTGTCATCCTGTCGAGTTGTGTTCTTTCTTTTGTCTTACTTAGGCAAAATTACTTGAAGACCATCTGCGTCATTTTCTAGACTCAGACCTGCTCCTCCTCCAGTTCTCCTCCTTTTGCAACAGCAAATCAGCTGCTGTCCTCCCATTGGACATCATACCAAGGAAGAGGTACACAACAGCTGAGGAGATGATCTTTTCAGCTCCATCATCCTGTCAAATATAAGGTCTCTCCATACTACCAGCTAAATGAAACTCACTTACTTTCTTTAGCATAAACCGAGCATCTGCTCCAACAAAACGATGAGGCCACTTTCATTATGATTGGGCTGCCTCACAGTTTGTCACAGAAACTAATCAGAAATGTTGCAATTTGCTTCAATAGGCGTACAATTTTTACTATTTTTGTAATTTCAGGGGTAAGTGTCCAACGATCAAAAGAAAGGAGTTGGCGCACTCAGACCATCAGACAGTCAACCACCTTGGTGAGCTTCGCAGGTGTTAATACCTAATACCTAATACCAGGCAGTCACTCGGGCTCACTGTTCCCCTGGCTCAGCCTAAGCGGCCTCGGGATGACACGAACTAGGTCGGACTAGAGACTTTAAAATCCAGGATATCAAACCTGTTGGCCAGTGGGAGGACCCGAGGTGGGGGACTACATCTATCCCTGCGGGCTGCGGTCCTGCACAGCATGGATCTACAACTCTCTCTCTTAGGATGAAGCAGCATCTCCTTCTGATCAACACGCACGGACTGAGCGGCAACCACCGGCTCTCACGTCTGATACCAGTCAGGAAGTAACTTAAACTGCAGTTCATTCATTATGTTAATCATGTCAGGTTCGTAAACAATGTCCAACTTACCATTTCCCCCCTGTTTTAGGTGCACACAT
Organism: Micropterus salmoides; assembly: GCF_014851395.1. NCBI lineage: Eukaryota > Metazoa > Chordata > Actinopteri > Centrarchiformes > Centrarchidae > Micropterus > Micropterus salmoides. Next base: position 6,437,574 of record NW_024040817.1, read on the forward strand.
TTGCATATTTATATTATATGTTTAATATAATATGAAATATTCTAAACAATTCAAGTTTGGGCTGTCAGGTTACTTTTGAAACAGAATGTTTAAAATAAAAATGTAATTTAAATTTTTTTTAAAGATATTTATTTATTAAATAAAAAGGTGGCAACACAAAATCTAGCTTGTATTGTTGTGTTACTTTTGTCCCAGCTGACGGGGTCAAAAGTAACAATGTTCCACTTATGTTTAAGGTGAAATTATACAGCAGTCATTCTACATTTGTGCAAAATATCACCTGATATTGATAGACCACACCTGTGAGTTAGTGATCACAGCAAAAATATATCTCTGTCTGAAACCTTATCCTTTAAAATCAGGTTTTTCTGAAAAATGGTACTTTCACCCCCGCCCTCCTCTATTTATCTTGGACAAAGTTTCACCTTTCTCCTTTCTTGCCCATATTGACATGGTTTATTAACACTGTTTGTACTGATTGTATTTTACCTTTTTTTGTGGAGAAGAAGAAATAAAAATAAAAAGTAATCTTTTAATCTTTTCATGTCAAAAGATATATATAAAAAAAAAAAACTTTATTTATAGAGCACTTTTAAAACCAAACATTACAAAGTGCTTAACATAAAGCAGTTATAACATAAAAACATATATAAAACAATACAAGAAACAAAAGTCACTTTAAAATATGCTTCAAACAAAATCATGTAAAATCAGGGAATGCTCTTCGATAAAAGTATGTTTTAACAAGAGATTTAAAACAGTTTACTGATTCAGCCGACCTAATTTCCTCGGGTAGATTGTTCCAAAACCTCGGTGCCCTAACTGCAAAGGCTCTGTCCCCTCTCAGTTTCAGCCGGGTCTCTGGGACCACTAAAAGCCCCTTACTTGAGGATCTCAAGTTACGAGCTGGTATATAGGGTACTAGTAGGTCAGCAATATAGCAAGCGAGACCATGTAAAGCCTTAAATGCAATCAGTAAAATCTTAAAATCAATTCTAAAACATACTGGGAGCCAGTGTAACGAGGCCAAAACAGGAGTGATATGATCACGTGTCTTGGTTCTACTTAAAAGCCTGGCAGCTGAACTCTGAACATACTGTAGCTGATCAATAAATTTTCGATTCAGGCAGGAAAAGATACAATAGTCCAAACGTGAAGAAATAAAAGTGTGTAAAATGGTCTCATTATCTTTAAAAGTTAAAAAAGGTCGGATTTCAGAAATGTTTCTAATATGATAAAAACACCAGCTTTGTGGTGTGCTGCTCAAAACACAAATCACTGTCAAACCAGACACCAAGATTCCTTGCCACTGGCTTCATTTGATCTGATAAACCAAGGCAATCTGTGAACGGCACAATATGTTTTGTCAAATGCTTGGGGCCAATGAAGAGGATCTCTGTTTTATCGGAGTTTAATTGAAGGAAATTATCGGACATCCAGTTTTTTAACTCACTAAGGCAGTCCTTCAATGAAGTTAACATTTCAGGGTCAGTGTGTTTAATGGGCAGGTACAACTGTGTATCATCTGCATAAAAGTGGAAAGCGATACCATGTCTCTGAATAATGTGTCCAAAGGAAGCATATATAATGAAAATAAAATTGGTCCCAAGACTGACCCCTGCGGCACACCATACTTAACAGTAGAGTATGAGGACGTATAATTATTCAAGACACAAATAAACTCCTGTCCGACAAGTAAGATATAAACCAGTCTAAAACAGTGCCAGATATCCCCGCCCAGCGCCTCATTCTCTCCAAGTACAAGTACAGAGCACATTCCACTATCTGCAGCCATCAGAAGATCATTGGTAACCTCAAGCAATGTCGTTTCAGTGCTATGGTATTTCCTGAAGCCCAATTGAAACTTTTCAAAGATGTTATTTGATTATAATGTTTTTAGAAGCTGTTTGGACACAATAAAAAAAAAAAAATTGCAATAAAGGGCAACTTGGGGATTGGTCTATAATTTTCGGGGAGGGAGATGTCCAGTCCAGTGTAACAGTGGTTTCACACACACAGTTTTAAAATAATATGGGACACGGCTGCTGGATAAAGAACTATTAAAAATTGAGAGCAAGCAAGAATCCATGACTTTTAGTAAAAACTTTGTCGATATCACATCAAGAGGACTGAAAAATACTCTCATGTGTGATACCATTTCTACAAGTTCCGTAAGTGTAATTGGATAAAACTTGTTAAAGCTGTCAAGCTGTGGGTGTGGAAAATCTGAGTAAGTAGTACTGGGTGTGATAGGAGCTCGAATTAACTCCACCTTTTTAATAAAATACGATAAAAACACCTCACAGTCAGCATCACTTTCAGTAGGGGCACAAGGTGGGGCCGGATTTACCAGCAGATCAACAGTCCTAAATAAAAACCTTGGGTTATGGTGGTGCGAGATAAGAAGAGATAAGTTCTGAAAGATATTTTGTTCTCACCTCCTTAACCATTCTATTATACTGTGACAGCAGCTCCTTCATGCTAGCATAGTGTACTTGGAGTCCAGATTTCTTCCACCTACGTTCTGCTTTCCTATGTTCCCTTTTTAAGCTGCCGGTACTGTCATTGAGCCAAGGCTGCTTTTTTTCTCTAGCCTTCGACTTAACTTTAAGGGGTGCTATAGTATTTAATAAGGCAAAGCAGATCGTATTGAAGTTATCCACCAGATTATTGGTATTACAACACTCAGACAAGGTAGGGCTTTGAATGTCAAAAAGTGAGCAAAATTTCACCACACTATGGTCATTTAGGATGCAAGAACATGTGGCGTGGGATAAGACTGTGGGATTAGCGGGTGACTCACTGTTAAAAGCCATATCCAGTAAATCTACAGTAGAAATTCTCACACCTAAAGTAAAAACAAGGTCTAACGTATGACCACGATTATGTTTCACCACATACATTTTGTTTAAAATTAAAAGAATTTGTGATATTTATAAACTTTGTCATAGTTTAAAACAAGAGTAGATAAACATTCTGGGAGTTCTATTAAAAAGCTGTTTCTATTGAAGCCACGTTTCTGTTAAAAACAAAATCTAAATGTTCAGATAAAATAAAGTCATTTAACATAAAAGTCTTTTTAGAGAGAGATCTCACATTAAAAAGTGACATTTTAAGTATATTAGTACTGGTAACTACTACTGCAGGTGCTTTATACACCAGTAGGTGGATGTTATAACTTAATTGAAATGCAGTATTCCTGATTGGGCTTTATAGAATACAGAACTGCTTTTCATATACTTTTACAAAGCTTTCTTTTACAGCTCTGACAGGAAGGTGTAACATATTACTACAAACACAATTTTCAGGCTCATATATATTTAAATATAAATGTAAACAGTGATAAAGTATTCAATAGTAAACTATATACACTTGGACAGAAAAATTTAGACTTGAGTAGAGTCCAGTGGTCCAGCAGAAGCAGAAGTTGTTGTCTCCTACACACCGTAAACAATGTGACCACTGGTTACTTAAAAAAATTATGGCAACAAACTGACACGTAATTTAATTGAATAGATTTTAAGTACTAAAAATTTGATTAAAAAGTATTAAATAAATTAACTTTCAAACAAAAACTATAAGTAGATGTTAATAAAAACACCAGTTAAAATTTGTTGGATTTATTGATAGCATGCCAACTAATGTTTTATATAGCTAAAAAATATTTAGTAAACCCAAATCAATTTCTCGAGAAAATGTATTTATATTTACTAAGTTTCCAGGCAAAAGTAATTTAGATTTATGAAATATTTGGTGGTAATTGATTTAGATGACTAATTATCTGACTAAAATTGATTTGAATTCACTAAATAAAATAAATCAGATCAACTCATATTTTAGCACATTGTAGCACAAATCTATTCAATTATATTGAATGTCACTTTGTTGCCATAATTTTCCTATGTGTAATCTACTCAATATGACGCATTCTTGCTGCCACAGTTTACTCAACAGATCACCATGCATGAAAAGAACAGCAGTTAAACATTTATTTGTACAGCCTTTTCTAAACATTTATATCTGAATTTTTTCCATTTGTTCAGTGTTTATTTTACAAATGCAAAATGCAAAATGCAAAATGCCAAATGCCAAATTCCAAATCAAAATACTGAAAACTGAACTCAGAAATTCAATAGGCCTCCTTTACAACAAGTGGCAGCTCCTCCACAGTGGGCGGGATTCCTGATAGAAGAACCAACACCTCAATTCGGTCATCAAATATTACTCAGGGAATGTCTCCTTCAGTAACAGTTTGTAGGTCCTTCACAGTGAGTGGGTCATCATGTGACAGTTTTGACAGTGACTTAATAGTTCCATTTCATTCTGTGAGGGTCCCATTTCTTAAGCTAGTACAGTAGCTTATTCTTGAGGCTGTTCACTCCTGGGGACAGTTTTAAATAATCCAGCGAGGAGGAGTTTCTGGAAGACTTCAAGCGTGTACCTGAGTTCCTTGGGATAGGCAAGATTAACTGCATATGCCAAGCCAACGACCATGGAGCAAGCCTAGAGCAGCCAGAACTTTCCCGCCCTCTACCATGATATCAATGTCGTCCAGATCCTCTGACATAGTAGTCTTGATGATTTTCATCCTTTGTAGAGCAAGGTCCTTTGACACATTGTTTTCATCAGCATCCTGAAATAGCATGAACATTGTGCATTTAAGACAACCAAAGTAGAATGTCCTAATTGAACAACTTCCAAATTGCTTTGCAACACTTTGGGAAAAGAAATCTGAGATAATGCACTTGCAGAAGAATATTTTCATGCCAGGTACAGGTAAAATGAATCATTCAGCTCACAAACAAACCATTGCTAATTTCTTCTCAGAACTTGTGAATTGGTGAATAGCTTTTTCTACAATCATTAACACAGACTGGCACCTGTAAACCAATCTCTATGTCACTATAAGCTCATTCCTGAAGCTTGAAGTCATCCACAACATCAACATCAACTCTGCTCCTTCACTTATTTTATTTTATTTTATAAGTTGCCTCATTCTCGTTGCCTCTCAGCACCTTTGTGAATAGCTTTAAGGAAGAAGGAAGGTTACCTTTTAGCTGGTAACCTTAGGGGCCAAATTATAAATATATAAAACGAGATTGAACGAGATTGCCTTCTTTTTAGATTACCCAAGGTACACCATCAGACACTGAATAACAATTACAAAAAATAACAAAATAAACAGTTGTAGGATTGTTTGGAGCCTAAAATTACAGACAAACATAATTCAAGTTCATGGTATAAAAATCATCCACTGTCCTAAAAGGTGAATCCTTGATGTGCTGTCTCATGGACCATTGTAATGAAACACTTCCTGCCATTACCAGGAATGTGTTCGTCCCAGCTAAGAAATAGTGGATAGCACATACACCCCCATAAAATCACAACATTTTGTGTGTAAAGTTAGCTCTAGGTGGGAAAAGCCAGCCAGCAGCAGTGCTGACAGTGGATTATGAGCTGTACATTAGCTGCCAAGTAAACATCCGACTTCTTCGATAAAAAATGCTTCTTCAGTACAATTTACCTGACAAAACTAAATGCAGTAAATTTAATTTGTAATTAACGTTAACGTTACTCACCTCTGAAAGTAAGTTACTACATTTGTGCATTAATGCAGTCTCTAAGGCTAGCTAGCTTGTTACGGTGGAGGAGGGGTGGAAGCTCATGCCAAGGCCAGTAAAATGACGTTATTGGTAAAATTAGCTGGGCATTATATATACGTTATAGATGAAATTCTAACATTGAAACGAACACAGGCTGACTTAGAATGACGTACATTTTGACTTAACACAGACAGTAAAGTTAAAATGTTTAGTAACCTGCAGTAAAGCATGTTCAGCTGCAACCTGTTACGGCATATTGGTTATACAATTTTCATTAACTAACAATAATTAAACCGAATGAAACCCGTCTTACCTTTGAGAAGATGGTGGTCCCTGACAAATGTGGCAGATGATGATGTCCATGTGGTGCAAAGCAGCTTTGGCGGAAGTGTAAGATGATTAAAACCAAAGACCACCAAATGAGTAAAATTAATACATTTTCTGCATCTTTGACTTTCCTGATAAAATATAATTAAATTCTACTTAGTGATTCATAACCGATTTTATTCAAACTAAATTGAGTAAAATGTAATTAATAAATAATAAAAAGCTCAGCTCAACATGATTCCAAACTGAACATATTTTTTTATTATGTATAGGTTACTAATATTTATTTACTAAATATTAATTAACCCTATTCTCAGTTTTTACAGTGCAGATGACCCTGGGTACTGCAATGGATATTCTTACAACTCATGAGGCAATTTCGCTACCGCCACCTGCTGGTATAGCTAATAAACTGCTCTCACATTTACAGATCTCTGTTTACAGATCTCTGTGGTACAAAGTGAACAAAATTCCACAAATGCGTAAAAACTGACAGCAAAAACTGTTGTTCCATAAGTAACATTTTGTATGTGAAATTAAAATATGTGTGTACAAAGTAAATTGTAAATATTTGCTATTTGCACTGTACTTTTGTGGATATGATTTTATTGTTTTTATTTTTTTGTATATTTTTTTTTACAGATACAGTACACATTGGACAAAATTCCACAAATGTGTAAAAAAGAAGTTACAAATGTAGTTGTATTTAATTCAAAAAGTGAATCTTTATATACTCTGGATTCATTACACAAAGTGAAGCATTTCAAACTCTTTTTGTTTTCATCTTGATGATTATGGTTTACAGCTCATGGAAATAAAAACTCCAGTGTCTCAAAATGTATAAACATTTTAGAATAAATACCGTTGTGTCAATTTATGGTTACTTTGCTTTAGTTGTACTGAGCACTCCAAGCCTAGATTCACCCAGGACACTCAGAGCACTCCCAAACTGCAGGGGGCAACCATGCAACAAAAGTTGGTGGAACCAAATTTTGGGGAAGTAGCTTTTGGGACTATATTTGCCTGCGCACCCACAGAGACAGCATGGCATTGAAATGTTTGTGGAGAGTTTGGTTGGTTCTCTCATTTATTCCTGGAAAAGGATACTATGATTACAGCTCCTGGTCATTCAAAGACACAACTGGTAGGACAATTTATGATTGACTGTGTTTGAATATATTGAGTTTTAAATGTTCAGGTTCTGCTTGGATTGTAATTTGCAATTTAAAATAAGTAATGGGGATTTGTTATGTGAATGTTGAACTTGACAGAAGTAACATGTGCATGAGTTTAATTATGGGATTGGCATTTTCTTGTTAAAATCCTAGGTTAGACTTAATGATCGTGTTTAGTTTGGTTTGAAGATTCAATAGCATTTATTTATTACTTCTGTGAGAAAGTGGTATTGTGATTTATGTGTGACTGATTCATGTTTTGGTTTGTGTATTTGAAAGGTTAACAACCTATATCTACTGCTCCATCACTGATCTATCAAGTCACCTTCAAGAAACTATACCATATTATTCCATCACTGGGCTATCAAACCATCTCAAAGAAAATAAAGAATCAAGAAGTGAAAAGATTGAGTTGTCCTTTGCGTTCTTCAGAGAGAAAATCAGTTTTCAAATTTGGGCTGAGCTGTAATCAATTAAAAAACACAGAACTTGATAAATACATTTCTGTATTATTATAAATTATACAGAAATGTCAACTGGAGAAGAGCTCTCTAATCAGCTAATTAACTCAAAACACCTGCAAAGGTTTCTAAAGCCTGTAATCTCTCAGTCTGGTTCTGATGCTCACAATAAACTTTTCCTCAGTATTCTAATTTTTTGAGATGGTCCTCTAAAAGATGTCTCAGTGTTCTAATGTTGACAGCACTAATCACATACGAGGGAGAAAATGGAACATGGGAGACCCTTTAAATGTTTTTGTGTTGAAAATTTAATATCAGCTGTCAAATGTCCAGTAGTCAAGTTGTCCTTGTAACATTACTTACAGTTAAAGCAGGCGTGGAGGCATCAGATCCTCAACAAGAATCTTGTGACCAATATAAAAAGTATCTTTCTCTCTCAAGTGTCCTATTCCAGACAATAATCCCACACAGCCCTGCCAACAGCAGCAATGTTACTCAATATAGCAGGGGAATTAATTAACGTGATAGCAGCCATGGCTAAGGTTTTACAAGTTATACAGCTTCCATCATGTAACTAAGGACTCTACCGCTAGCTTATTACGTTTATTACAAGTAACATACTGAGGTGACGTCCAAATAAACGACTCGTAACCAACGGTATGAAAAGGGTTAATTGATTTGCTCCAAAATGTTTGTTTGAGATGTAAGTAAACGTTAAAGTAATTAATAACTGATTCATAGTTAACTGTTAACGTTGGTCTCAACAAAATATAAAGTTAGTGTGGCAAAATAACATTACCACATTTATATTTAAAAAAGCATTTAAAACCTTGTTAAGTATAATGTCAATAACGGATATGTACTGAGTTATTTTAATATTTTCCGGTGTCTTAGGTTGACTGCAAGCTGGTAACGACCATAATCTGGTATAAAGTTTGGCAGCTCAGTCTGGAGTTCAATGCTCTGAAGACCGTGGAGATGGTCGTGGACTTGACAGAAAGAGCCCATTAAAAACGGCTGCAGGTTCCAACCTAAGTACCATATAGCATTAGCTCCATAGCTTGAGCTAACTCGGTCACGTCGAGCTAGGAGGGAGTGGTTTCAGCAACACGTCACCTCAGCTCCACCTACGACCCACCTCTTTGCCCATTTATGGTTATCTGGGAGTGACGCACGATCACACGCTGCCAAGATGGCGCCGGCCAGCTCCACCAATTTCAAAACGGCTCTTCAGAAACCAACTGGTGACGTCACGGACACCACTTCCATTTTTATATATTCTACGGCATGGACACATCCAGTGATGCAACTTGTCCTATTCAGAAGCAGAATCAGAAGCAGTTTTTTGGCCAAGTAGTGTTTTACACATACGAGGAATTTGCTGTGGTGATGAGGTGCTACATGCAGACAGACATACAGTCAAGATAAATAAATGTAGAAATATGGAATGTTGCAGATGCAATTATTATTATTATACATGCATTATTCTGGGTCTGTGCCGTGCAGAAATAAGACAACGGAAGAGAATATTGTGTACATATAAATATATAAACTGACAACATAACAACAAAGATCAACAATATACAATGAATATGTGCGACTTGCCAGGTCTGTGCACGACACAAGATGAAACAGTATTTTCATGTGCAGAGACGATTGTGTTATTTGAGGTGGGGTGGGTGTCAGTGGGGTGTCAGTGGGGTGTCAGTGGGGGGCACGGGTCTTGTTGATGAGGCTGCAGACAGGAAGAAACCTTTTTTGTGGCGAGAGGTTTTGGTCCTGATGGACCGCAGCCTCCTGCCAGAGGGGAGAGTCTGAAACAGTTTGTGTCCGGGGTGGGAGGAGTCTGCTGCAATCTTTCCTGCTCGCCTCAGAGTCCTGGAGGCGTACAGGTCCACAAGAGAAGGAAGATTGCAGCCAATCACCTTCTCTGCAGAGCGAATGATGCGCTGCATCCTGCCCTTGTCCCTGGCAGTGGCAGCAGCGTACCAGATGGTGATGGAGGAGGTGAGGATGGACTCAATGATGGCGGTGTAGAAGTGCACCATCTTTGTCTTTGGCAGCTTCTTCAGCTGCCGCAGGAAGTCCATCCTCTGCTGGGCCTTCTTGGTGAGGGAGGTGATGTTCAGCTCACACTTGAGGTCCTGGGAGATGATGGTGCCCAGGAAGCGGAAGGAGTCCACAGTGGTGACTGGGGAGTCCCACAGGATGATGGGGGAGGGTGGGGCTGGGCTCTTTCTGAAGTCCACGACCATCTCCACTGTATTCTGAGTGTTGAGCTCCAGACTGAGCTGCCAAACAAGCATCCACCAGGGAAAAGTGCAGTAGTAACTGACAGGTAAGTACTCGGCACCCTCATGACAGTACGGACCGACCATTATGGACCCAGCAGACACAATATCAGATGAGCTTTTAGACTTGCCAAAGAAGACTTGGTTAAGAGACTCAGTCCCTGAATGGGGGAGCTCATTTGTGCGGACAGGTGAAAACAAAGGACGGAGGAAAACGATGACGCAGATGCTGACATTTCACTTTCTGACTGGGTCTTACCAGTCATGCCATATCCTTCCCTGATTTGTTAGGCTATTCTCACAGGCCCTTTGTACTGCCATGTTACTTTCAGTAACAGTTCCACCTCGTCATTGGTTCATCTCTGCTGTGTTCCTCACCATTGCCATTCTCTCTAGGAACACTTTCTTCTTTTTTTGCATCTTACATTCTGAACGGACACCAATTCTGATTTGCAGCTCAAAGTTTGGTGAGAATGGAGTCGTTTTCATTTAAAATGACTGTTTTGTAATATGGATGTAGCCTCAGCCTGCTAGTCCTCACTCTGCATCCCTGCCTACTCTCTGGTCTGCTTGCCGCCAGCCTGATTTCCAGCCAGTTAGCTGCCTACCTACCTGCCGGCCTGGCTCCCGGCGTCGGAGGGATGGAGCTACCTAGTTCGTCAGAGACTTTGACTTGTAACTCAGACACTGAGCAAGCCAGCTTAACAGAGCTTCAGCTGTTTAGCATCCCACAGACTCATCTAATCAGAGGCCCAGAGACTTTGTCCTCCAGCTTCACAGAGAATCAGCTGTCCAGTGCTCCACATACTCCGCCCATCTGTCTCCAGAGCCTTTGTTGATTTTGATGGTTAATATATAATAACAATATAGGGGTTCAGTCTGTTCAAAAATATGAATAGTGCAAATAATGGACGTTAAAGTAGCTCTTCCTGAGCCTGCTGGTGCTGCTGGTCAGGGTGGGGGGAGGACGAGAGGACGAGCGGTCAGGGTGGGGGGAGGACGAGAGGTCTACGGTCAGGGTGGGGGGAGGACGAGAGGTCTACGGTCAGGGTGGGGGGAGGACGAGAGGTCAGTATAGTATAATAAAGATTACCGTATGGTAACCTAACAGTAAAATGGTATATCGGTGTAATATTTGGAATAATTAACATTAACAGGGTAATAATGATAATTATGAGGTAATACAGGTTGATGTTTTCTCAGTATGAAAGACTACTATCAACGTAATACCTTCAATATGCTAAACAACCGATTTCTGTTTCATTTCATGGTAAAGAGGCAAAATGATTCTTTCTGTCTTTTCAAAGTTGTGCAATTGGTTGTTTGGGATATCCCAATCGGTCTCTGATTGGTTAAAAAATTAAAACAAGGTTGTTTTATCATTGTGTTTTTACCCACTTGATGGCGCCATTACACAAGGAAACTGCTGGTTAGAAACAAGAAAACATGATTACTTCAACTTTCATCTGCAGCGTTGGAAGTCCTGGGTTGTTTTTGAGAAGGTAAACTCTGCTCCTCACTCACAGCAACATATTCTTTATTTCAGTAGGTTTCTTTAGGATGAAAGGATCTGGCACATAGATACGGCTCATGGATGCCTCTCAACATGGGGTGGTGATGGTGCAGTGGATAAGACACTGACCTTTCTGTGGGAGACCTGGGTTTGATTCCCACTGCGGCACATCCACCAATGTGTCACTTTGGATAAAAGCGTCTGCAAACATTCCCTTTTGTTTGAAGGTAATACTGTACAAATGATATTGTTATCGTTACCTACCAATCCTTCCCGCCAGGCGGTCCCACCGTCTCGGCGCGGATCACGGACTGTCTCTCGGACATATCTGCATGCATACAGAGTGGGTCTGCACCATCTACCTAAACTCCATAATCCAAGTCTACGTTCCCTCTCGGCCGCTACGCTCCTCCAGCGAACGCCGCCTGGCTCTGCCTCCCTTCACACAAAGCGATCCCAGTCCCTGTTCTCATCTGTGACACCACGATGGTGGAACGAGCTACCGCTGCTACTGCTGAGCTGGTATTCTGAATGTTTAATTGAATGAATCTGAAGCTGCTGCTGAATATCTGAACTTCATGCCCCATTGGTGAATGCTGGGTAAGAGGTGAGGGTAGACTAGGTCAGAGGTCATGTTCAGTTAAACTTTATTCAAATATGACAATAGTAACAAACAGGACACGTGAACATCATGTTGTTTAAATATGTTGGTGTACAGTTATGAACTTGTGACTGAGTGAAAGTGAAAAACATAACAGCAAATAAACTGAGCTGAGGTCTGCAGGGAGTCCAGGGGCCCAATTCAAACACTGAAACATATCGGGGGCCAGAGTGGCTCTGAACTGAAGACTTAAGAGAAACTCAAGTCAGACTGAACATTGAGTCAGAAAAGATTTTCTTTCTCTAAATCGTCTGATGAAGCTGTTTTTCAGACTGAAGGCAGGTCTCTCGCTTTACTGATGCTTGTATGTTGTTCCTCAAATGTTAGTCGCTTTGGAAAAAAGCGTCTGCCGCTTGAGGAAACGTGTTCCTGACGTGTGTTTATCTGAGTTTATGTGTTCACACGAGTGTTTTCATACCTACATGTGTGTGTTCTGTGTGTGCGCTGATGTCTTATATCTGACGCCGGTTGGTCCTGGATCGTCTTTTGGCCGCTCGGTTTCTCACCAGAGCTTTGGGCTGAGGAATGATTGGCTGAGGGGGGGGTACGGGGCTCTGAGGGGCCTGGACGGGGCTCTGGATAACAAGGATAGGGCTCTGTGGCGGGATGGCAGGGCTCTGAGGTTTGGCTGAGCGAGAGCTGAACTTTTTCTTCCCTCCTTCTTCGGAGTCGGAGTTCTCATCATCTGTGAGAAAAACAGAAGTCTTCAATATCAAATAAAAGCATAATGAAATTAAAGCTGCAGCAGCGATGAGCGGGCCTTCCCGCACACCAGGCGTGACGCTTCTGCTGTGTCGTGGTCGGTGAACGCAGCTCTGAATTTTCATTAATATTGGGCACTGCATGTTTTCAAGCCTCTCTCTCCCTCTGTGTGTTTGTTTGTCTGATGATGGCTCTGAATTTTCATGCTTTCTGGACACTGCAGGAAAGAGTTAAACATCACTTCCTGCGTCCACTACGTGCCGCTACAGAACACCTGCTAACTATAGGCCATGTTCCAGTAGACCAAGCGTAAAGCACTTCCAAAGGTTCAGGGAAATCAAATGATGATTGTCACACTAGGGTTAATTCCTGTTGCCAGGGATGACGTGCATATCAGAGAAGTTATTAATGAATCAGTATATTTACCAGCGGTTGGCTGATATGCATTTACATTTGAATACATTTTAAACATTGCATGAAGCAGTTTCATATCAGTATCAACATCGGTCCACTATGCAATGCTAGTGAACACATGAGAATTATATAGGCTGGAAATGTCTTCTTTGAAGTCTCTTCTAAAACACACTTTTATTGGAAAGCATATCTGTATTATATTTGTACTAGTAGTGGTGTATATCTAGAAAAACAAAATTCTTAACTCAAAGAGCATTTAGTCTCTTTCTCCTGCAGCTTTCACCCTCTAAAACCTTTACGACTGAAAACATTTCATTCACTGAGGATGATTTTTCTGCTGCTCCATAGTGACCTAACAAGTGAATTAATGCAGCCTACCTACATGGCACCGTCACCTATTTCAAACAAGTTGGTAAAGGTACAAATTGTGAAACATCAAAACATCAAAATTCAACGGCATGCCACGGACATGACATTCGAAGGAAACTCATCACGAAGTCTAGACCTGCTCTACATGAAAAGTACAGTGAGATAACCTCTGTTATGAACTGAAAATTCAATTGAGTTATGAAACTCGGTCTCACCATCTCCATCCTCCTCACTGTTTGCAGCAGCTGCGGGTTCTGAAAATAATCAATCAACAGAAACTTTTATAAAAACACAAAAAAACTGACTTAAACAGATATTCAGAGGTAGAAGAAGAAAACGTACCAGGTGCTGTCACCTGATTGGCTGCTGGAGCTACAAAGAACACAACATTAAAACCAAATGAATGAATGGATAGATGAAGAGTTCATACTTTGATAAATAATTGGGTGAGAGGCTTTATAGATGAATGAAGATATATAAGATCAATTAATGGGCCACTTTGTTAGGTATACCTGTTAAAGCGAATATCTGTTCAGCCAATCACATGGCAACAACAGTTCAAAGCGAGCATCAGAATGGGAAAGAAAGGGGATTTAAGTGACTTTGAACGTGACATGGTTGTTGGGGCCAGACGAGCTGATCTGAGTGTTTCAGAAACTGATGGGAGTTTAGAGAGAATGGTCTGAAAAAGAGGAAATATCCAGTGAGCAGCAGTTCTCTGGCTCTGAAGGAGAATGGCCAGAATTGTTCAAGCTGATAGAAGGCAAAAGTAAAGCTCAGGTCAACAGATCCTAAGGTTAATGTTAAGGTACATTATTTATCACATACACATAGCAAGATTCATCCTCTGCATTTAACCCATGCCTGAAGGGAGCAGTGGGCAGTCTGTGCAAAGCCCGTGGATCAACTCTAGATTGAAATGCAGTGCCAGGTCAAACAGCACTGACTGGAGAACCTACCTAACATGTTTTTGATGGTGGGGGAACCCGGAGAAAACCCACGCAGACGTGGGAGAACATGCTCCACACAGAAAGGCCGGGATGACCGGGGTTCGAACCCGGAACCTTCTTGCTAGGCCACCGTGCTGCTATCCTATTAATTTTCCCTGAAAAGTATGAGATTTGACCCGCGTGGTGCACACTAGATACGCTACGGCGAGATGACTGGCATAAACACGACTCACTCTCAATTTAATGTAAATGAGTTCTTCCAATGCAACACAAGGCTCACAAAACTCCCATCAAATATGAATCAAGACACTGTTACCGGACTGCCTATTTCTCACCTCAAATGTTTTCAGAAACATATGTTAGTGTACTGTTTAGCTCTAATATGAGAAACCGCCCAGCTTTATTTTCTTCAACCACCAGCTGGAGCATCCTTTGATCCATTCATGCACAAGAGCATCTCTGTATGCACAACACGGTGACCCTGAAGCCGACGGGCTGCAGCAGCAAGACCGGGTGCCCCTCCCGTCAGCTAACAATAGGTGGCCGAGGTATAATTAGCACAGACTCAAGAAATCTGGACAATGGAATACTGGAAAACCGTTGCCTGGTCTGATAAGTCTCGATTTCAGCTGCCACATTGAGATGGTAGGGTCAGAATTTGAACAACAGGAAAGGATGGATCCATCCTGCCTCGTATCAGCGGTTCAGGCTGCTGGTGTAGGTGTGGGGGATATTTTCTTGGCACACTTTGGGCCCCTTGGCACCAACTGAGCATTGTTTAAAGGCGACAGCCTACCGGACTATTGCTGCTGACCTTGTCCACCCCTTTATGACCCAGTGTACCATCTTCTGATGCTACTTCCTGCAGGATAATGCTCCGTGTCACAAAGCTCAGATCATCTCAAACTGGTTTCTTGAACATGATAATGAGTTCTCCGAACTCCAGTGGCCTCCACAGGCACCAGATCTCAGTCCTGTAGAGCACCTTTGTGACTCGCATCATGATGTGCAGCTGACAAATCTGCAGCACTGCGTGATGATGTCATGTCAACATGGAGCAAAATCTGTGAGGTATGTTTCCAGCACCTTGTTGAATCTATGCACCCAAGAATCTAGGCAGTTCTGAAGGCAATAGAGGGTCCAACCCGGTACTAGCAAGGTGTTCCTAATAAAGTGGCCAGTGAATGTGTATGGTGTTCTCACCATCTGCAGTCTCTGAACTGGAGCTGCTGGTATCTGAAACACATCAACACATTTCAGTTTATTATCTTCATGATATTCTCAGAGCTGCTGGTACACATGAACAGGTGAGTTACAGGTACCAACCAACTCACATCAACGTGATCATGAATGTTTGCGCTGTGAGATGCTCTGATGGACCTGATATCAGGAAATAACTTCCCCTTCAGGTAAATATGATGTTAAAGTGCTGGTTCTTTGCTCAATTATTCATCCTGACAGTAACATCATCATCAGCAGCATCAGCATCATCGTCATGTTCCTACCTGAAGGTCCTCCTCCATAATACTGGGATTCATCTGAAATAAATCAATTCAAACAAAGATTATCTATCCTGCTTTATATGGAAAGACAGATCTTTTTTAGAATCTTCTCACTTATCCAGCTTAGAGTTTTCAAAGGAGGGTTAAATCAAGGGCAGCTGGACTTGATAGAATATACTCGAAGACGTTTCATCTCTCATCCGAGACGCTTCTTCAGTTCTGACTGGCTGCAGGGAGTCCCAGTTTCACCGCCCATAACGACCACAACGACCACAATGACTGTAGTTCCAACAGCCATGAGCACCAACACACCAAGAGGTATCCATCACCTTGGTAAAGACCCCACACTGGTTAAACAGCTGGAAGTCTCTTGGATGAGAGACAAAACGTCTTTAAGTGTCTTCAAGTCCAGCTTCTTGAATGAACCTTTCTTGGATCGCTCATCATGTATTTGTTAAATGATAAAACTGCAGCCCTGTTTTACTAATCTGGCTTCGTCAGATGTGACAGCAGGTAAATAACAGGTGTAAATAATCAAATGAACTCAGTTTCAAGGTCCTGGTTCATGCTGATTCAGTGTCACACTGTTATGGGGACACTTGTGGTAACACTTTACTACTGAGACAAGAAAAAATTTAATAAAAGATTATTTATCAGGTTAAACCACTAGATGTCAGAATAACACAGGAATAAAACCTTTGTAGAAACTACCCGATTCTACTGAGACTTTATGAACACATTCATGTTAAACTTCACTTGAATTCCAAAATATCTGCTCATTATATTCAGCCTCACATGAAAAGAACAATGAAAGCATTTCTTGTAACCGCAGTGACAGAGCAAATAAAAATAAATCTAAAACATATAGTCGGCGTACTGTCATATCTTATATTACAACCGGTACCAGGCCCATTCGCCCCTCAGACTGTTTGTGAAGGTGGGGGGGCTTGCTGGTCCAGTTAACAACAGATGATGTAATGCTGGTCACATTAAGATCAAGCAATGGATCTGCTTGCTGTGGGACTCCGGCCATATTATCTGCCAGCAAACTTAATCTGTTCTTTAACAGATGTGAAACAATGGCTCCTGCTCATCCCCCCTCTAACTCAATTGTTGGCTTCCCTCCAACCCCACTGCTCCCCCCTCCTCCTTCTCACTGTCCCCCACCCTCCTGGGGCTTGTCTTGCAGTGAAATTCTGAATGGGCGAGTAGAGGCTACTGGCTTTAAATCCAGAATGTCGGCTGTTTTTCTACAAACCAATAAATCACAATCAACAGTAGAGAGGCACACGAGTCTCGCCGACGTCGCCTGAGATCGAACGTCTGCATTAATTGTGTTGCTGGGAAACAGCAGCCGGCGTGCAGCGGTGTGTTTACAGCGAACAGCCGTTGGAGTTGAGCTAAATACTGTGCCCTGAGTTGTTGTTTGAGGTTTTTCCACAGAGCAGAAGTCGGTCTCCTCCTCTCCTGATAACAGCAGGTAATTAAGCTCGTTAAACATCCCGTTCCTCCGGCGCTCAGGCGAC
Source organism: Micropterus salmoides (assembly GCF_014851395.1). Classification (NCBI taxonomy): domain Eukaryota; kingdom Metazoa; phylum Chordata; class Actinopteri; order Centrarchiformes; family Centrarchidae; genus Micropterus; species Micropterus salmoides. The sequence goes on from NW_024040817.1 coordinate 6,455,068, forward strand.
ACAGACGTGATGCTGCAGCTGATCTGTAGCTCCTGACGCTGGAAATGTTGTTAATAATGTTAACAACCTTCCAAACTGTCTCCATTTTATTTTTGTGTTATTTTTAGAACTAGATGTTTTTTTCCAGTTTGTTATTAAACATGTAACAAACTTTATCGTGTCTCTCTCCATTTTACTCTCACACAAAAAAGCTGCCTTAATGGTCGAGCACAGCCTGTAGCTTTTCATTATATTCCAGTCAAATCTGATGTTCATTTATAAATGTCACTCATGGATAGTGGTTACAAATAATGATGCCTGTGCATCGCGTTGTACGGTGTACAGGCCTACAGCCCTACAGCCTATGTCAGCTGGTTAATTTGCCTAATCGTTGCAGGACCACAGTGGAAAAGCACACAGCAGTGGCTGAAGGAACCTTTTAGTTCCTTGAAAAGAGATCTGGGGACTTAAAAGTCAAAATATGGCTGAAGACTTCTAGTTCCTGTCCCAAAGACACCAACGTCCCACGACCCTGAAGAGTGGTTCTTGAACAGTTGTCCATGGTCTGACCTCTCCTGGACCCCCTCCAGTTTGCCTACCAACCCAACTCAGGGTTGAGGACGCCATAATCTTCCTGCTCAGTCACACCTATGCCCATCATGAGAAGCCAGTGAGCATTGTGAGGGTCATGAACAGGAAGGGACCGTCCCCAAACTGTTTCCGCAAAGGGAGCATAAAATGATCCAAAATGTCTTGTTCTGCTGAAGCATTAACCGTTCCTTTCTCTGGAACTGAGGGCCCAAACCCTGAAAAACATCCCCACACCATAAACCCCCCTCCACCAAACTTTACACTTGGCACAGTGCAGTCAAGCAAGTACCGTTCTCCTGGCAACCGCCAAACCCAGACTCGTTCATGGGATTGTCAGACAGAGAAGCGTGATTGGTCACTCCAGATAACACGTCTCCACTGCTCTAGTGTCCAGTGGCGGCGTGCTTTACACCGCTGCATCCGACGCTTTACATTGCACTTGGTGATGTAAGGCTTGGATGCAGCTGCTCGGCCGTGGAAACCCGTTCCATGCAGCTCTCTACGCACTGTTCTTGAGCTAATCCGAAGGCCACACGATGTTTGGAGATCTGTAGCTGTTGACTTCTACGCACTGTGCACCTCAGCATACATTGACCCCGCTCTGTGATGTTAGTTTCTGTTGTTCCCAATCGCCTCCACTTTGTTATAATACCACTAACAGCTGACTGTGGAATATTTAGTAGTGAGGAAATTCCACGAATGGACTTACTGCACAGGTGGCAGCCTATCACGGTACCACCCTTGAATTCACTGAGCTCCTGAGAGCGACCCGTTCTTTCACAAATGTTTGTAGAAGCAAGATGTTCTCACTCCGGACTCGCCAAATATTGATGCTTGGTCAAGGCCCTTTGGCGTTGCTTTTTAACACCCTGGGTATCCCTTTTGCGCCATTGATTGACATTTAGGGCTCCGCGGTCAAGTTAGCAACACTTAACAACAACAAATATGTAACTTCCGGTAAAGTTAGCTAGCATTTCCAAACATCGCCATTTTGAAACGGCACGTTATTAAAGTTGTGAAACGTTGCAGTTTGGTTAGGTTTATCCACAAAAAGTACTTTAGGAAACAAAACTACTTGGTTAAGGTTAGGAAAAGATCATGTTTTGGGTTAAAATTACTATGTACGTCAGTTAACACGTAACTAACTTCACTTATGTCAATTTACGTAACTTGTCTAACTTAAACAAAAACATTTAATGTTGACTTTATGCTTCATGCAGGACACGAACCCCGGCCTCCTGGTTCAAAGTCTGGGTTCTGGCCCTCCATCCACCTCCTTACTCATTTCTGTTAAATATCGTATGACCTGACACACTACAGGGCTTTCCCCACTGCGTTGAACTATGACGCTATAGGGATCCCCAGTGCATTACAAACTGACAATGATGGCTCTTGACCATGTGTCCATATGTGATGAGTTGTGGAGTGAGAACAGGTTGGTAGAAGGAGTCTGCATGCCTAGTTGCTTGATTTTATACACCTGTGGCCATAGAAGTGATTGGAACAACTGAATTCAATGATGGGGGGCTGTCCCAATACTTTTGTCAATATAGTGCATATTTACATTCATTCATTTAGCTGACGCTTTTATCCAAAGCGACTTTCTATATTCTAATTTCTCTATATGTCAGACTCTATATGCTATATGTCCTCTGGAGCAGCGAGGGGTTCAGTGTCTTGCTCACAGTGGATTCGAAATATACCACCAAAGGTCTTATCCACTGCACCATCACCAATCCATTACACATTGTATTATATATTATATATTTTTACTTTGATGCCATGTTTAGCAACACAAGCAACAGTCACAAACGGGTCAATAAAGTACTTCTGATTCTCATTGGTCTTTTTATATGTCTAGCTTTGATCTCCTCTCTGGAACATACAGAGCTGGTTAGCCGTTAGCATCAGTTACCATGGAGGGACATATGCTTGGTCGCTGTTCTGAGACTGAAACTGTAGTCTTACCGGGCTGATCAGGAGAGACGGCGTTCATACTCTCTGAAACAACAAAATCATCATCATCAACAACATCCTCATCATCACAGCTCCGTCAGAATCTCTCCACATGTTAAACCCAGCAGTGTTTGTTGATCGACGGTGACACAGTTTGTCCCTACCACTAACCCTTCCTGAACATGTGTTCAACACGTTTGGATGTCAGGTGTATTGCTGACTGCTTTCGATCGTGTGTTAGGACCATTTTTTTCCTTGCTAATGATTACTGACAATATTCAGTTGATTAGAAAAGAGGTTGAAAACGTGTTGGATGAAAAGTCGAATCAGAAACTGACCATCAGCTCTTCTTAAAATCAGAAAAACATCTCCACAGTGAAAACATTTGAACTGTTGATTCAGATTAAGGGTTAGACTGTGAGACTTACCTGTAGGGGCTTCATCAGATGTGGAGTCTTTGTCTGACGGACAGGTAAGACAGGTTAGAGGACAGACAGACAAGTTCAGTACGTGAGCAATGGGAGACAAAGAGGTGGCTTACCTGTCGACATGGCTTGAATTCCAGCATCTACAAACACAAAACACTTTCATTAAACACCTTTAATCACTCACATCACCTGTCAATCAAACTGTGATGTCATCTGATTTCCTCTGACTTTGAACTGATCACCAATCAGAACAGATATTATTGATGAGTTTAAATCAGATCAGATTTAATCTCACCTTTGGAGTCGAGGTCTGCCTTCACCAGCAGGATGAACAGAGAGAACAGAAGAACCACGTTCCTGCAGAACAAACACAGCCTTCAGTCTGATAACCTTTGTGTCCTCACAGAGCCACCGTACACAGGTCAGACTGAGCGCTCGGCAGCTGCTTCATGTTTGATTAGATTTTCATTTGCACTCTTCAATCACACCTTCTCATTACATTACTGCAACATTTTAAGAGCCTCACTGAGTTCAACAGGAGCTTATTAACTGAGGAGCAGGACAAACTGTAAATGTTCAGAGCTGATTTAAGAGTAATAAGTCATCAGGATGCTGTGTTCATGTTGGGGCTGTGATGATGTGTGCAGCCTGTGGAGGGCGCTATCAGACTTTAGACTGACGGTGAACTGAAGGCGTTCAGTGCTGACACACAGTGGTCCATCAGATAAATATGATACACTGTGTTCATGCCATGGTATTTTAATTGTGTTAGTGTGCAGAGCCAGGCTTCACCCGAGCATCATCTTAAACACAAGCACGGAAAAGAAACACAGATGAACTGGCACCACTGTTTAATGTTTCTTTATCAGGTTTTCAGAAACAGTCTCACACCATCTGCACTTTGTATATCACAAAAACAAATAGGAAAGCAGAATAGCCTCTAGGGAATCAGCAAACGGCCCCTGCAGGCTGGAATATGTTTTTGGAAAGTCCTCCCAACAGAAACGAAACACAAAGTGACCTGAAAACGTTTGATGAAAAACACTGGCTGAACCAAACCCAGAGCTGCTACCGGATCTCTGATCATGACCTCGTGCAGGAACACGTACATACAGAAGACTCTGCATGCATGCACACGGACTGTTAATAACTCTGAGCAAGATCTATCAATAATGCAACCACTTCCTGCAAGCTTTTCTTTTCTTAGTGCATCTTTCAGTTCTATGGGTCTTTATTTTGGTGCTCTTTAGAAAACAGGGATCTCACTTCTAAAAGTAAAAACATGTACAGATGTAGGAGAGGAAGGAAGATTCTGCCATATTAAGTGAATGTAAACGCTCTGTATTTTTAAAGTCTTTGCAACCACTCAAAGTGCTTCAACACTACATCACATTCACCCATTCACACACTGCGCAAATCCTGTATGTATGCAACACATCTGTGTCATGTTTTTGTTACCTGTAGACAGGGATAATGAGATTGTTCAAACCAGCTGACGTAGGCAGATTGATCAAATTTACAACTCAGAAATACTAAGGTATATTGAACACAGATTTAACTGATTTTCTGTTTCAGCCTATCAGCAGTCAGAACACAACACGCCTCTGATGTCACATGTCTGGTTATTATTTAAATTGATTATTTTTCAATATTTCTGGACCGAAATATAAATGTCATTCATTTTGTTTTGGATTCAGTTCAGTTTTAAATATACAAAATTCAAATAACAGAGGTTTGAAGTTCAAATGATTCAATTTCAACAGTTAACCTCAGTTAATCTCAGATTCATTAAATATCTGCTGACCTCTGACTGTAACTCATGTGACAGACAGCAGATATAAAACCCTAAAGTTTGTGTAAAAACTGTTTCTGTCCTGTCGTCTGATTCTGGTTCAGTTCTGTGCAGCGCTGCATTGTAGGGTGAGGTTTTAACATCATGGTTGTTTTACACACAGAGAGGAGACGATGGACGTACCTGGTGAGCATGATGCTGTGAGGTCAGACAGGTCCCTGGATCAGTACGACAGGTATGCAGACAGGTGAGTGTTACAGTGCTTCTGGATTGCACTGCAGGAATCTTCTGGCTCTGAGCGTCTGGCATGGCGGTTTATATATCTGCCTAAATGTCATCCGGACAGAGGAAGAGGACGGACCACAGGGTGTGTGTGTGTGTGTGTGTGTGTGTGTTTGTGAGTTTCATGTTTCAGAGTTAATGTTCGGTCGGAGGAGCTGAAGAAGACTCCCACACAGGTTGATTTTTCTGTATCTGTGAGGACCCTGAAAACAAAGTCAGCATAAACTCTAGTCTAACTTTAGGAAACAGGTTAACATGTTGTTTCCATGCTGTTTCCTGTTCTCTATAATCCCACACAGCTTTGGTTTATTTCAAATGACTGATTTTCAAATTCAACATTGATTCTTGATTCCTCGATCAGTTTCTTTTGATTGGAGGGGTAGTGGTTGAATGAATGTGTCTCTGCTTTGATCCATCATGGGTCAGAATTAGGTTGAGTGAAATACTTCCTTATCCTAAAAGGAATTTCCAAATGGATTCAAAACCTAAAGAACTGTCCTCACCTTATAGAAATGTCCTCTCCTTATAGAACTGTCCTCACCTTATAGAAATGTCCTCTCCTTATAGAACTGCCCTCTCCTTATAGAACTGTCCTCACCTTATAGAACTGTCTTCACCTTATAGAAATGTCCTCTCCTTATAGAACTGTCCTCTCCTTATAGAACTGTCCTCACCTTATAGAACTGTCCTCTCCTTATAGAACTGTCCTCACCTTATAGAACTGTCTTCACCTTATAGAAATGTCCTCACCTTATAGAAATGTCCTCTCCTTATAGAACTGCCCTCTCCTTATAGAACTGTCCTCTCCTTATAGAACTGTCTTCACCTTATAGAAATGTCCTCTCCTTATAGAACTGTCCTCTCCTTATAGAACTGTCTTCACCTTATAGAAATGTCCTCTCCTTATAGAACTGTCCTCTCCTTATAGAACTGTCTTCACCTTATAGAACTGTCCTCTCCTTATAGAACTGTCTTCACCTTATAGAAATGTCCTCTCCTTATAGAACTGTCCTCTCCTTATAGAACTGTCTACACCTTATAGAACTGTCCTCACCTTATAGAACTGTCCTCACCTTATAGAACTGTCCTCACCTTATAGAACTGTCCTCTCCTTATAGAACTGTCCTCTCCTTATAGAAATGTCCTCTCCTTATAGAACTGTCTTCACCTTATAGAAACGTCCTCTCCTCATAGAACTGTCCTTACCTTATAGAAATGTCTTCACCTTATAGAACTGTCCTTACCTTATAGAAATGTCTTCACCTTATAGAACTGTCCTCTCCTTATAGAAATGTCCTCTCCTTATAGAACTGTCCTCTCCTTATAGAAATGTCCTCTCCTTATAGAAATGTCCTCTCCTTATAGAACTGTCTTCACCTTATAGAACTGTCTTCACCTTATAGAAATGTCCTCTCCTTATAGAACTGTCCTCTCCTTATAGAACTGTCCTCACCTTATAGAACTGTCCTCACCTTATAGAACTGTCCTCTCCTTATAGAAATGTCCTCTCCTTATAGAACTGTCTTCACCTTATAGAACTGTCCTCTCCTTATAGAACTGCCCTCTCCTTATAGAACTGTCCTCACCTTATAGAACTGTCTTCACCTTATAGAAATGTCCTCTCCTTATAGAACTGCCCTCTCCTTATAGAACTGTCTTCACCTTATAGAACTGTCCTCTCCTTATAGAACTGTCCTCTCCTTATAGAACTGTCTTCACCTTATAGAAATGTCCTCTCCTTATAGAACTGTCCTCTCCTTATAGAACTGTCTTCACCTTATAGAAATGTCCTCTCCTTATAGAACTGTCCTCTCCTTATAGAACTGTCTTCACCTTATAGAACTGTCCTCTCCTTATAGAACTGTCTTCACCTTATAGAAATGTCCTCTCCTTATAGAACTGTCCTCACCTCGTTATAGAACTGTCTTCACCTTATAGAAATGTCCTCTCCTTATGGAACTGTCCTTACCTTATAGAAATGTCTTCACCTTATAGAACTGTCCTTACCTTATAGAAATGTCTTCACCTTATAGAACTGTCCTCTCCTTATAGAAATGTCCTCTCCTTATAGAACTGTCCTTACCTTATAGAAATGTCCTCACCTTATAGAACTGTCCTCTCCCTATAGAACTGTCCTCTCCCTATAGAACTGTCCTCACCTTATAGAACTGTCCTCTCCTTATAGAAATGTCTTCACCTTATAGAACTGTCCTTACCTTATAGAACTGTCCTCTCCTTATAGAAATGTCCTCACCTTATAGAACTGTCCTCACCTTAAAGAAACGTCCTCTCCTCATAGAACTGTCCTTACCCTAAAGAAATGTCTTCACCTTATAGAACTGTCCTCACCTTAAAGAAACGTCCTCTCCTCATAGAACTGTCTTCACCTTATAGAAATGTCCTCTCCTTATAGAAATGTCCTCTCCTTATAGAACTGTCCTTACCTTATAGAACTGTCCTCACCTTAAAGAAACGTCCTCTCCTCATAGAACTGTCCTTACCTTATAGAAATGTCTTCACCTTATAGAACTGTCCTTACCTTATAGAAATGTCTTCACCTTATAGAACTGTCCTCTCCTTATAGAAATGTCCTTACCTTATAGAAATGTCCTCTCCTTATAGAACTGTCTTCACCTTATAGAACTGTCCTCTCCTTATAGAACTGTCCTCACCTTATAGAACTGTCTTCACCTTATAGAACTGTCCTTATCTTATAGAAATGTCCTCTCCTTATAGAACTGTCCTCTCCTTATAGAACTGTCCTCACCTTAAAGAAACGTCCTCTCCTCATAGAACTGTCCTTACCTTATAGAAATGTCTTCACCTTATAGAACTGTCCTTACCTTATAGAAATGTCTTCACCTTATAGAACTGTCCTCTCCTTATAGAAATGTCCTCTCCTTATAGAACTGTCCTTACCTTATAGAAATGTCCTCACCTTATAGAACTGTCCTCTCCTTATAGAACTGTCCTCACCTTATAGAACTGTCCTCACCTTATAGAAATGTCTTCACCTTATAGAACTGTCCTTACCTTATAGAAATGTCCTCTCCTTATAGAACTGTCCTCACCTTATAGAACTGTCCTCACCTTATAGAACTGTCCTCACCTTAAAGAAACGTCCTCTCCTCATAGAACTGTCCTTGCCCTAAAGAAATGTCTTCACCTTATAGAACTGTCCTCTTCTTATAGAACTGTCCTCACCTTATAGAACTGTCCTCACCTTATAGAAATGTCTTCACCTTATAGAACTGTCCTTACCTTATAGAACTGTCCTCTCCTTATAGAAATGTCCTCTCCTTATAGAACTGTCTTCACCTTATAGAACTGTCCTCACCTTAAAGAAACGTCCTCTCCTCATAGAACTGTCCTTACCCTAAAGAAATGTCTTCACCTTATAGAACTGTCCTCACCTTAAAGAAACGTCCTCTCCTCATAGAACTGTCTTCACCTTATAGAAATGTCCTCTCCTTATAGAAATGTCCTCTCCTTATAGAACTGTCCTTACCTTATAGAACTGTCCTCACCTTAAAGAAACGTCCTCTCCTCATAGAACTGTCCTTACCTTATAGAAATGTCTTCACCTTATAGAACTGTCCTTACCTTATAGAAATGTCTTCACCTTATAGAACTGTCCTCTCCTTATAGAAATGTCCTCTCCTTATAGAACTGTCCTTACCTTATAGAAATGTCCTCTCCTTATAGAACTGTCTTCACCTTATAGAACTGTCCTCTCCTTATAGAACTGTCCTCACCTTATAGAACTGTCTTCACCTTATAGAACTGTCTTCACCTTATAGAACTGTCCTCTCCTTATAGAAATGTCCTCTCCTTATAGAACTGTCCTCACCTTATAGAACTGTCCTCTCCTTATAGAAATGTCTTCACCTTATAGAACTGTCTTCACCTTATAGAACTGTCCTCTCCTTATAGAAATGTCCTCTCCTTATAGAACTGTCCTCACCTTATAGAACTGTCCTCTCCTTATAGAAATGTCTTTACCTTATAGAACTGTCCTCACCTTAAAGAAACGTCCTCTCCTCATAGAACTGTCCTTACCCTAAAGAAATGTCTTCACCTTATAGAACTGTCCTCACCTTAAAGAAACGTCCTCTCCTCATAGAACTGTCTTCACCTTATAGAAATGTCCTCTCCTTATAGAACTGTCCTTACCTTATAGAACTGTCCTCACCTTAAAGAAACGTCCTCTCCTCATAGAACTGTCCTTACCTTATAGAAATGTCTTCACCTTATAGAACTGTCCTTACCTTATAGAAATGTCTTCACCTTATAGAACTGTCCTCTCCTTATAGAAATGTCCTCTCCTTATAGAACTGTCCTTACCTTATAGAAATGTCCTCACCTTATAGAACTGTCCTCTCCTTATAGAACTGTCCTCACCTTATAGAACTGTCCTCTCCTTATAGAACTGTCCTCACCTTATAGAACTGTCCTCTCCTTATAGAAATGTCTTCACCTTATAGAACTGTCCTTACCTTATAGAACTGTCCTCTCCTTATAGAAATGTCCTCTCCTTATAGAACTGTCCTCACCTTATAGAACTGTCCTCACCTTAAAGAAACGTCCTCTCCTCATAGAACTGTCCTTACCCTAAAGAAATGTCTTCACCTTATAGAACTGTCCTCACCTTAAAGAAACGTCCTCTCCTCATAGAACTGTCTTCACCTTATAGAAATGTCCTCTCCTTATAGAAATGTCCTCTCCTTATAGAACTGTCCTTACCTTATAGAACTGTCCTCACCTTAAAGAAACGTCCTCTCCTCATAGAACTGTCCTTACCTTATAGAAATGTCTTCACCTTATAGAACTGTCCTTACCTTATAGAAATGTCTTCACCTTATAGAACTGTCCTCTCCTTATAGAAATGTCCTCACCTTATAGAACTGTCCTCTCCTTATAGAAATGTCTTCACCTTATAGAACTGTCTTCACCTTATAGAACTGTCCTCTTTTTATAGAAATGTCCTCTCCTTATAGAACTGTCCTCACCTTATAGAACTGTCCTCTCCTTATAGAAATGTCTTTACCTTATAGAACTGTCCTCACCTTAAAGAAACGTCCTCTCCTCATAGAACTGTCCTTACCCTAAAGAAATGTCTTCACCTTATAGAACTGTCCTCACCTTAAAGAAACGTCCTCTCCTCATAGAACTGTCTTCACCTTATAGAAATGTCCTCTCCTTATAGAACTGTCCTTACCTTATAGAACTGTCCTCACCTTAAAGAAACGTCCTCTCCTTATAGAAATGTCCTCTCCTTATAGAAATGTCCTCTCCTTATAGAAATGTCTTCACCTTATAGAACTGTCCTTACCTTATAGAACTGTCCTCTCCTTATAGAAATGTCCTCTCCTTATAGAAATGTCCTCTCCTTATAGAAATGTCCTCTCCTTATAGAACTGTCCTTACCTTATAGAACTGTCCTTACCCTAAAGAAATGTCTTCACCTTATAGAACTGTCCTCACCTTAAAGAAACGTCCTCTCCTCATAGAACTGTCCTTACCCTAAAGAAATGTCTTCACCTTATAGAACTGTCCTTACCTTATAGAAATGTCCTCTCCTTATAGAACTGTCCTTACCTTATAGAACTGTCCTCTCCTTATAGAAATGTCCTCTCCTTATAGAACTGTCCTCACTTTATAGAACTGTCCTCTCCTTATAGAAATGTCTTCACCTTATAGAACTGTCCTTACCTTATAGAACTGTCCTCTCCTTATAGAAATGTCCTCTCCTTATAGAACTGTCCTCACTTTATAGAACTGTCCTCTCCTTATAGAAATGTCTTCACCTTATAGAACTGTCCTCTCCTTATAGAAATGTCCTCTCCTTATAGAACTGTCCTTACCTTATAGAACTGTCCTCACCTTATAGAACTGTCCTCTCTTTATAGAAATGTCTTCACCTTATAGAACTGTCCTTACCTTATAGAACTGTCCTCACCTTAAAGAAACGTCCTCTCCTTATAGAACTGTCCTTACCCTAAAGAAATGTCTTCACCTTATAGAACTGTCCTCACCTTAAAGAAACGTCCTCTCCTCATAGAACTGTCCTTACCCTAAAGAAATGTCTTCACCTTATAGAACTGTCCTTACCTTATAGAAATGTCCTCTCCTTATAGAACTGTCTTCACCTTATAGAACTGTCCTCTCCTTATAGAACTGTCCTCTCCTTATAGAACTGTCCTTACCTTATAGAAATGTCCTCTCCTTATAGAACTGTCCTTACCTTATAGAACTGTCCTCACCTTAAAGAAACATCCTCTCCTCACAGAACTGTCCTTACCCTAAAGAAATGTCTTCACCTTATAGAACTGTCCTCACCTTAAAGAAACGTCCTCTCCTCATAGAACTGTCCTTACCCTAAAGAAATGTCTTCACCTTATGGAACTGTCCTTACCTTATAGAAATGTCTTCACCTTATAGAACTGTCTTCACCTTATAGAAATGTCCTCTCCTTATAGAACTGTCCTCACCTTATACCATACCTGATATACCTGTCCTGACCTTATAGAACTGTTCTCACATTATAAAAGTGTCTCCACCTTGGAGAACTGTCCTTACTTTATAGAACTGTCTTTACGTTATAGAAATCTTTTCTTTATAGAAATATCTTCACCTTATAGAACTATCATTACCTTATTGAAATCACCTCACCTTAAAGAAACGTCCTCTCCTCATAGAACTGTCCTCATACATGTGTTCTCTGTCCTTACCCTATAGAACTATTCTCACCTTATAGAAATGTCTTCACCTTATAGAACTGTCCTTACCTTATAGAAATGTCTTCACCTTATAGAACTGTCCATACCTGATATACCTGTCCTGACCATATAGAACTGTTCTCACATTATAAAAGTGTCTCCACCTTGGAGAACTGTCCTTACTTTATAGAACTGTCTTTACGTTATAGAAATGTCTTTTCTTTATAGAAATATCTTCACCTTATAGAACTGTCATTACCTTATTGAAATCTCCTCACCTTAAAGAAACGTCCTCTCCTCATAGAACTGTCCTCATACATGTGTTCTCTGTCCTTACCCTATAGAACTATTCTCACCTTATAGAAATATCTTTACCTTATAGTATTTTCCTCACCTTATACAAATGTTCTCACCTTATAGAACTGTCTGTACCTTATAGAATTTTTTTTGCTTTTTACAACCGTCCTTACCTTATAGAAATGTCTTCACCTTATAGAACTGTCCATACCTGATATACCTGTCCTGACCAAACACAGCAATGCTGATGATTTTGGCCGTCACAACCATCAATAAGCTGAATAGTCATGGAAACAATTATGGCACTTAGGCTACAGCTCCACACATTGTCACGCGTTTAATCGACTTCCCAACAACACCCCCCGTAATCTGACAGAAGCAAACACAATTCAAGCAACTAGCCGGCTTCACAGAAGTAGTAAGCACAATTGATAGCACTCATGTAAAGATAAACTTTTTTATCTTTGTACTAAAAAAATAATTTTTATTTATTAATGTGTAGGCCGATATCATAACATTTTCTCTTAAACATTCTTTATTGTTAAATGTGTGTTGAATCTAAACTCCTCTTAGGAACTTCACCATTCAATGTGAATTTATCTGAGAATATTCTTAAATAAGGAAATCTATTCAATGGTCCTGGGCTACATCGTCATCCAAAATCCTGTTTGCAGCTCAGCAAAGTGTCGTGAATCAGCACTAAGACTGAGACTTAAGATTTAGTCCTACACTTCACTCAAATTAGGACTATGATGCTTGATAACTAACTTTTAAACACAGCTTTAAGTTAGCTTCAGTTCTTAGCAGTGTTGTTATGAGTAATTCTGAGAAGCTTGATAAATACGGGCCCTGTCCTCACCTTATACTGTAGAATTATCTTCACCTTATAGAACTGTCATTACCTAATAGAAATCTCCTCGCCATTTAGAAATGTCCTGTCCTCATAGAATTGTCCTCACTTTATACAAATGTTTTCACCTTACAGAGCTGTCCTCACCTTATAGAACTGTCTACAACTTATTGAAATGTCTGCACTTTATAGAATTGTCCTCACCTCTTAGAAATATCTTTGCTTTATTCACCTTATACAACCGTCCATACCTTATAAAATGTCTTTGCCTTATACAATGGTCCTCCCCTTAGAGAAATATAATTTATTTATAGAACATCTCACTTAGGCTCACATCAGTGTAAATCTCAAAGTGGTCCTCACAATGACAGAAATACATCATACAGACACACACTGAGTATTGGTGGAGTTTCCTGACGTCCTCACAGTTCAGGGAATCCCCCTCTAACAAACACACACAGTGAGTCTGGACATTAGCAGCAGGTCAAGTTACAACAGAACACCAAATCCTCCAGACTTAGATCCCTCTGATAGAACCTGAAGAACAATCAGAGCAGAACAATGACGCTTTACCACAAAGACCTTAACCACTACAGACCACAATCCGACCAGGTCCTGTGTTGAAGTATCTCATATTAGGAAAGTAGTCTTAATCTTAGTTCTCCCTTGGTCATAATTTCATGAAGGAGAAAAATAATTTTATAAAATGTTTTGAGTATTTCTGATGATATTTATATTCTACTTATTTATATTCTATTATTAAACCCACACCAACACAGGGAGGATATGCAAACTGCACAAAGAAAGGCCTTAAAGTTATATTGACTCCCCCCCCACATTACAAATAATAATAAAATAATAAAACAGCAGTCACACACACAGCCAGCAGCAGCAAAACACTAGAAATATAAATACATACAATTATACTTCTATTAACACTAAAGATATTATTATTATTGTAAATGTTTAATTGCAGTTTGTGAAAAGAAGCAGATAATGCGTGTGTGTGCTCCAGTAAAGAAAAAGCAGGTAGAAAGGCTTCTGTCCCGGGAGATCCCCTCACACACACACTGTGATAATGGTGGTGGTGGTGGGGGGTTTGGGGGTGTGTGGTATTTGAGTATCAAAGGCTCTTTTGTCTGAAAACGTCTTTCTGTGTAAACGGATAGTCGGCTGAACGGCTGAAGAAGCTTTTTAAAGCAGCATTGCTTCATTCAGCAAACGCTGCGGCTTTGAAACACTGTAAGGTCAGATTTACATGTTTATAGAGCTTCCATCCATTAATCAGTCCACGATCCTTTCATCCATCCATCCCTCCATCCTCTGTCTGTCTGTGGGCATCCCACAGGAGCAAGAATGGAGCTGAAACACAGGAGGACTGTAAAATAACATCCCTGAACACCTGGTTATGCACTGTTTCTACGTAATCACTGTTAATGTGAGGTGAACCTGGACCATTAGAAACATGTAAAGACTGGTACAGAAGAATAGAGAACGCTAGAGACTAGTAGAGACTGGTAAATACTAGTAGGAAACATCTGAGACTAGAAGAGACCGGTAAAGACCAGTAGGAAACATCTTAGACTAGAAGAGACTGGTAAATGCTAGTAGGAAACATCTGAGACTCGTAGAGACTGGTAAAGACAGGTAGGAAACATCTGAGGCTAGAAGAGGCTGGTAAAGACCAGTAGAAAACATTAGAGACTAGATGAGACTGGTAAAGACCAGTAGGAAACATCTGAGACTAGAAGAGACTGGTAAATGCTAGTAGGAAACATCTGAGACTAGTAGAGACTGGTAAAGACCAGTAGGAAACATCTGAGACTAGAAGAGACTGGTAAAGACCAGTAGGAAACATCTGAGACTAGTAGAGACTGGTAAAGACAGGTAGGAAACATCTGAGACTAGTAGAGACTGGTAAAGACCAGTAGGAAACATGAGAGACTAGAAGAGACTGGTAAAGACCAGTAGGAAACATCTGAGACTAGTAGAGACTGGTAAAGACAGGTAGGAAACATCTGAGACTAGAAGAGACTGCTAAAGACCAGTAGAAAACATTAGAGACTAGATGAGACTGGTAAAGACCAGTAGGAAACATCTGAGACTAGAAGAGACTGGTAAATGCTAGTAGGAAACATCTGAGACTAGTAGAGACTGGTAAAGACAGGTAGGAAACATCTGAGACTAGAAGAGACTGGTAAAGACCAGTAGAAAACATTAGAGACTAGATGAGACTGGTAAAGACCAGTAGGAAACATCTGAGACTAGAAGAGACTGGTAAATGCTAGTAGGAAACATCTGAGACTAGTAGAGACTGGTAAAGACAGGTAGGAAACATCTGAGACTAGAAGAGACTGGTAAAGACCAGTAGAAAACATGAGAGACTAGAAGAGACTGGTAAAGATCAGTAGGAAACATTAGAGACTAGATGAGACCGGTAAAGACCAGTAGGAAACATGAGAGACTAGATGAGACTGGTAAAGACCAGTAGGAAACATGAGAGACTAGATGAGGCTGGTAAAGACCAGAAGGAAACATGAGAGACTAGATGAGACTGGTAAAGACCAGTAGGAAACATGAGAGACTAGATGAGACTGGTAAAGACCAGTAGGAAACATGAGAGACTAGATGAGACTGGTAAAGACCAGTAGGAAACATGAGAGACTAGATGAGGCTGGTAAAGACCAGAAGGAAACATGAGAGACTAGATGAGACTGGTAAAGACCAGTAGGAAACATGAGAGACTAGATGAGACTGGTAAAGACCAGTAAGAAACAGCAGAGACTAGATGAGACTGGTAAAGACCAGTAGGAAACATGAGAGACTAGATGAGACTGGTAAAGACCAGTAGGAAACATGAGAGACTAGATGAGACTGGTAAAAACTAGTAAGAAACATCTGAGACTAGTAGGGACTGATAAAGACCAGTAGGAAACATGAGAGACTAGATGAGACTGGTAAAGATCAGTAGGAAACATGAGAGACTAGATGAGAATGGTAAAGACTAGTAAGAAACATCTGAGACTAGTAGAGACTGATAAAGACCAGTAGGAAACATGAGAGACTAGAAGAGAATGGTAAAGACTAGTAAGAAACATTTGAGACTAGTAGAGACTGATAAAGACCAGTAGGAAACATCTGAGACTAGATGAGACTGGTAAAGATCAGTAGGAAACATGAGAGACTCGATGAGACTGGTAAAGACCAGTAGGAAACATGAGAGACTAGATGAGAATGGTAAAGACCAGTAGGAAACAGCAGAGACTAGATGAGACTGATAAAGACCAGTAGGAAACATGAGAGACTAGATGAGACTGGTAAAGACCAGTAGGAAACATTAGAGACTAGATGAGACTGGTAAAGACCAGTAGGAAACATGAGAGACTAGATGAGACTGGTAAAGACCAGTAGGAAACAGCAGAGACTAGATGAGACTGGTAAAGACCAGTAGGAAACATGAGAGACTAGATGAGACTGGTAAAGACCAGTAGGAAACATGAGAGACTAGATGAGACTGGTAAAGACCAGTAGGAAACATGAGAGACTAGATGAGAATGGTAAAGACCAGTAGGAAACATTAGAGACTAGATGAAATTGGTAATGACCAGTAGAAAACATTAGAGACTAGATGAGACTGGTAAAGACTAGTAAGAAACATCTGAGACTAGATGAGACTGATAAAGACCAGTAGGAAACATGAGAGACTAGATGAGACTGGTAAAGATCAGTAGGAAACATGAGAGACTAGATGAGACTGGTAAAAACTAGTAAGAAACATCTGAGACTAGTAGGGACTGATAAAGACCAGTAGGAAACATGAGAGACTAGATGAGACTGGTAAAGATCAGTAGGAAACATGAGAGACTAGATGAGAATGGTAAAGACTAGTAAGAAACATCTGAGACTAGTAGAGACTGATAAAGACCAGTAGGAAACATGAGAGACTAGAAGAGAATGGTAAAGACTAGTAAGAAACATTTGAGACTAGTAGAGACTGATAAAGACCAGTAGGAAACATCTGAGACTAGATGAGACTGGTAAAGATCAGTAGGAAACATGAGAGACTCGATGAGACTGGTAAAGACCAGTAGGAAACATGAGAGACTAGATGAGACTGGTAAAGACCAGTAGGAAACAGCAGAGACTAGATGAGACTGATAAAGACCAGTAGGAAACATGAGAGACTAGATGAGACTGGTAAAGATCAGTAGGAAACATTAGAGACTAGATGAGACTGGTAAAGACCAGTAGGAAACATGAGAGACTAGATGAGACTGGTAAAGACCAGTAGGAAACAGCAGAGACTAGATGAGACTGGTAAAGACCAGTAGGAAACATGAGAGACTAGATGAGACTGGTAAAGACCAGTAGGAAACAGCAGAGACTAGATGAGACTGGTAAAGACCAGTAGGAAACATGAGAGACTAGATGAGAATGGTAAAGACCAGTAGGAAACATTAGAGACTAGATGAAATTGGTAATGACCAGTAGAAAACATTAGAGACTAGATGAGACTGGTAAAGACTAGTAAGAAACATCTGAGACTAGATGAGACTGATAAAGACCAGTAGGAAACATGAGAGACTAGATGAGACTGGTAAAGATCAGTAGGAAACATTAGAGACTAGATGAGACTGGTAAAGACCAGTAGGAAACATGAGAGACTAGATGAGACTGGTAAAGACCAGTAGGAAACAGCAGAGACTAGATGAGACTGGTAAAGACCAGTAGGAAACATGAGAGACTAGATGAGAATGGTAAAGACCAGTAGGAAACATTAGAGACTAGATGAAATTGGTAATGACCAGTAGGAAACAGCAGAGACTAGAAGAGACTGGTAAAGGCCAGTAGGAAACAGCAGAGACTAGAAGAGACTGGTAAAGAACAGTAGGAAACAGCAGAGACTAGAAGAGACTGGTAAAGACCAGTAGGAAACATGAGAGACTAGATGAGACTGGTAAAGACCAGTAGGAAACATGAGAGACTAGATGAGACTGGTAAAGACCAGTAGGAAACAGCAGAGACTAGATGAGACTGGTAAAGACCAGTAGGAAACAGCAGAGACTAGATGAGACTGGTAAAGACCAGAAGGAAACACGAGAGACTAGATGAGACTGGTAAAGACCAGTAGGAAACAGCAGAGACTAGATGAGACTGGTAAAGACCAGTAGGAAACATGAGAGACTAGATGAGAATGGTAAAGACTAGTAAGAAACATCTGAGACTAGTAGAGACTGATAAAGACCAGTAGGAAACATGAGAGACTAGATGAGACTGGTTAAGATCAGTAGGAAACATTAGAGACTAGATGAGACTGGTAAAGACCAGTAGGAAACAGCAGAGACTAGAAGAGACTGGTAAAGGCCAGTAGGAAACATTAGAGACTAGATGAGACTGGTAAAGACCAGTAGGAAACAGCAGAGACTAGAAGAGACTGGTAAAGACCAGTAGGAAACAGCAGAGACTAGAAGAGACTGGTAAAGGCCAGTAGGAAACATTAGAGACTAGTAAAGGGTCAGGGTTCTGCCTGTCTTCCCTGTGTTAGTTTTTTCACCTTTGCCTGGTTAGTTTTTGTCAGTATGTTCTGTCTTCCTGGTTGCAGTCTGTTTCCATGTCGTGTTTGGTTGTGGTCCGTGCTATCAGTCTTTTAGCCTGCCTGGTCTTTCCTCTGTCTTGGGTTTCAGTCCTGATTGTTGTCTTGTGTTCAGTCAGCCTGTTTCCGGTTCTGATTTAGTGTCATCCACGGGGTTGTTTAGTTTCTGTGTCTGCATTTAGGTTTGGTCCTGTTTGTTCCCCCTGATTGATGTCACCTGCCTTCCAGCGTTCTGGACCTGGTCTTGGTCTCGCCCTGCACGTTACTGGGTCCTCATGCATAAATGCTGCCCCCGCACGAAAAGGTTATGTACTGGTTTTCACGCACACGTCTGATGTATAAAAATGAGCGAGCGTACTTTTCAAATTCTGTGAGCACGCCATCTTTCACTGTGAAAGTCTTTTATCCACGAGGCCCCTGGTGTTCAAAGGTTTGCTTGTTCCTTCAGACTGTGTCTGGTCGTCTTCACTGTGGAGTGTCTCTGCTGTTCTGTGATTTTTGGATAAGTCTGTCTTTGTGGATTTTGTGGATATTACTCTCTGCTACATGTAAGCCTGGCACCTCTGAGTTTGAATAAATGCTGCTAACTGCATCAGCGCTTCATGGTGTTCTGAATCTGGGCCCAGGCTCTGAAACAGACCACTGAGGTTAAAGGTCAAACTGCTTCAAGGTCAAGCTGGCTGTTTACGTTACCTGGTGTGTCACATGACCAGAAAGGACGACCTTACAAGGACGTGTCCTCTGAGACGTTTTGGATCTTTTCATTAAATTGAAGCACTGAGACCGTTTTTCGTTTTCTGGACGGTAACTGATCTTTACGCGGGCCGGCGAACGTTCGTCTGGACGGCGGCGAGCCGGAGCGTCTGCCAACAGAGTAATAAGTCTCATCTCTCAGATCTCCATCAGCAGGATGAATTACAGGCATACCAGACAGGATCACGGTATGAAAGTGATCCGGGATCAGCTGATATGAAACTGAAGCACACGGTGTCTGTCTGCATCAACTCATCCAGTTAAAACAACAAGAAGAAGCGATGAGAGACATCAGTGTGGAGACATGATCAGGTTTATTGTGCCTGCAGTTTGAAACATTAGAAACGCTCACGTGTAAATATGAGACGCGGTCGGGCTGAAAGGGAAGTCCACTTAATCAGGGTCATCTCCTGAAATGTGTTTCCATCAAAACATTTTAAAAGCTGCAGGCTGAGCTCGCTGAGTCTCACTGCTGAGGAGATGAAGGCTTTGTAAAGGTAACGCTTCACAGTTCCAGTCAGATGGCAGTAAAAAGCAACATTCAGGAGCTGAGAGGAGAAATTTCACTAACAAAGACATTCAATTATCTAAACGGATGTGGGTCTGCTAACTGCTGCTTACTAACAATGCAACATCATTTTATTTTGATGGTTTCTATCTGATAAAAATTTAAATGATGCAACGTATTTTTCTGGATCTTTGATAAAAACATCAATATCAGTCTCATTAAGAATAATTATCAGGTGATAAAACATCTGTTGAGCTTCTGTTGTAACTGTTTAGTGAACATTAATAATAATATTCATTTTCAATCCAACATGTTACAAACTTGAACTACTTTAACTCTCTCTATCCAGGTTGCCATTTTCCAAGTAACACGGGAGGAGTTTTGTGCAGAGCCCGACTTCCTCCTGTTCCTGGTTCTTTACTGGGAGCAGGGCCCAGAGTTTGCCAGAGGGATGACATGTTCCCGGCTTTATAAACTTTTTCATCCTGAGCGTGTAAGCCAGCCCGCCCGTCTGCCCTGACCCTGCTGAGCTGCAGCTCCCACTGCTAAATTACTGGTTGCTCCCGAGCTGCTCAAGACTTCTCCAGCTCCGCCTCAGTCCTGCCTCCAGGCTGTCCACCTGAGGTCTTCCGCAGCACCCTGGGGCCTCGTTTCTAAACAGTGCGTCTGTACAAAACAGGGCTGGAAACGTGCGAACGCCACTTCCCCAGCAAAGGTTGGGATCTAATGTGCGTCCTGTAAGTAAACTCTGAACCACATAAAGAGGAGAGAATTGAAACGGCGCCTCACATGGCAGAAGGATGAAAGTATCTGAAATGAATCCAGATATCCCCTCTGAGTATTCCAGGCTTAAAGTCTTTCTGAAGAAACAAACAGCCGTTTGATTGGTTGAAGTGCGCAATAAAAACATCATTTAACTGATGCCGTTTCCAGCGAGAGCGCCGGCGTGTGGACGTGACGCGCTGCTGCTAAAAACACCTTAGGACCTGTGTCCACCAAAGTGTTTTTTTCTGACACCAGCGTCTTTTTTCAGTTCATTCCAATGGGAACGCCGCATTTTTACATGCTGATAAAAACGGCAGCCGGAATGCTGAGAGTTGAAAAATGTTTGGAAAAATGCTGCTCTCGTCACTGTCACTTTTTACCCGGCTGTCCAATCACAGTGCAGGAGAGGCGGGACAAATACCACACGGTAGCAACGGTTACTATTCTGGAACCAGGCTTCGTCCTCTTGGACCAAACGGTGGTACTTGCCGAGATGTTTCCTCGCCCTCTCTCTCTGCCTGCTTCAGCTTTCTCTTCATACAGAGCAAGGACTCTACTCTGTGTTGACATTTTTACACCCAGTAAAGTTCGGTAGAACTACTTGCAACCACGGATTTTATGTATCGTAGCAACCAAAGCAGGAGGAAAAAACGCTGCGCCTCAAAAACACCCGCTAGCGCTCCCTGCTGTGCGTTTTCAGAAGAGCAGCTGGTAAAAAACACTTGGAGGACACGGGGCCTCAAACGGGGGACTCCAGATCAGTACCTGGGTCGTCCCGTCTGTGTGGCCCCCTCCAGCCAGCGACCTCACTACTCAGAGGGAGGCCCCTTCCTGCAGGTCGGTTATAAAGGGGCGGAGCTCCGGGGCCCCCTCTCCTCCGGGGCACAAGCGTTGGTGAAAGTGTATTTTTTACCCACCAAACAGCTTCAGGAAAAGGAACGTCAGTGTCCCTGAGTTAGATTCAGAGTCTGCCTCCTTTTCTTCCTGCAGTCAGGACGGATTAATATTAACGAGCTTCACTGAGCGTTTACAGGCAGCTGTGGGCGTTTGGAGGGCCGGACATGGAGCTCCCTCACAGGGGCCACATTTCAAACTGATGTGATTTATAAAGGGGACCTGCTGACAGATGTGCATACGCACAGTTTTATAAGTCTGAGGAGGTGGATGAGTTAGCTGCCTCCCTGTCCGGCACACAGAAAGGGGGATGTGGTGTTGTCGGAGTTGAGTGAGGTACGTCACTGCCACCTGTTGGTCATGAACAGCGAGTGTCCTGTTAGTCTGTTCTTTGTCAACACGTTCAATCCAGGAGCTCTCACTCTTTGGCATCATAACGCTCCATGGCAGACAGCGTAGGCTTTGAGTGAATGCATGAATGAAAATGACATTGCCACAGTCCAGCAGAGACACAAAGGTGGAAGCACAAGTCTCCTTTTGAAGGAAAAACACAAGTTGTTTCCAAAATAAAATAAATAAACCAGAAAATGTTTGTTTTTTGTTTTTTTACCAGAAACATTTTCAGCAGAGGAGCGAGAGGGAGGCAGAATATTTTCACACCTAACTCTCTGAATTAAGAGGTTTTTGTCCACCAAACCAGAGCCGGTCACTGTTGGAACAGTGGGAAGACTAACTGAGACGGTTTGGTGAGTTTGTTGTTTCTGTCAAGTTTGAATCCAGTGTGTTCTAAGATGAGCCAAGTGGTTTGGTGAGGAAGAAAGTTCAGTTCAGGATGTGTACGGTTACATGTTTTACTTTAATGAGGAAGACAGAAGAGGTTTGTGGAGCTGTGTCTTTTTCTTCAGCTTTAAATCAGTAAACCTGATTATGTGAAAGATTTCCTCCAACAGTCTTTGACAGAAACCAGATCATGTCTGCTGGAAGATTTAACCATCATTTCTTCATTCACCCAAAAACATCTCTGAATAATAAACCTGACAAACGGACGCCTGCAGCTTTGTTAAAACCAGCAGCAGCAGCTTTAAAATAAAAAAGAAACTAAAATCAACGTCAAGATGTGTTTTGTGACATTTGTAGGTTTTGAAATCAACAAGGAAATTCCTTTCTTTTCTTAATAGATTTTGGTGTCACAGCAGATGTGACACTGTCAGAGTTCAAATGATCAGTATCCTGATTCATGCTGCCACGCCATCAGTGACGGGGTTGCTCCTCGAGCCTGTGAGCCACAAATCGATCTCCCTAAAGGAAGCATATATAAAGTGAAGAGGATCGGTCCGAGGACAGATCCTTGAGGAACTCCATGAGTAACTTTGGCGTGCATGGAGGACTCATCGTTAACATGTACAAACTGAAATCGATCTGATAAATAGGACTTAAACCAGCTTAGAGCGGTTCCTTTAATGCCAATGAAATGTTCCAGTCTCTGCAATAGGATCTGATGGTCAATGGTATCAAATGCAGCACTAAGATCTAATAAAACCAGTACAGAGACAATTCCTTTGTCTGATGCAATAAGGAGGTCTGTCCAGTGCTGTCTCTGTGCTATGATGAGCTCTAAATCCTGACTGAAAATCCTCAAACAAACTATTGCTCTGTAGAAAGTCACACAGCTGTTTAGCAACTGCTTTCTGCAGAACCTTAGAGAGAAATGGAAGTTAGTTGGTAAAGATTGAGGGAAGCAAAACAGTCTAAACATATATCTGGTTCTACAGCTGTTTCTAAGGTTCCTGAGTTTAGAGATAAGTCGGTGCCAGTTGAGGGCAGGTCTTGGTGAATTTTGTCTCTAATAGTTAGAATTTTATCATTAAAGAAGCTCATGAAGTCGTAACTACTGAGAGCTATGGGAATACTTGGCTCAATAGAGCTGTGACTCTCTGTCAGCCTGGCTACAGTGCTGAAAAGAAACTACTCTAACATTTCACAGGTTAACATGTAGGATTTTAGTAACAAGTTCAGTCATTATACAGTTGAAATTCTTCAGCCCATTTAATGCTTCAATATAAGGTTAGGTAATATTTTTCAGATAAGAGGTTCAAATATATTTTTCTTTACAATGAATATGAGTCTTTTCACAAAAGAATATATTATTTATTTTTTGTAAATATCTAAAGTCAGTCTTAAAGAAATATTTGACACAAACACAGAATGAATAACAAAAGCTTTCAGTTCTGTTATTGTAAAAAAATAAACTTTTCCTCAACATCAGTCCTGAATCTTAATACATTTGATCCACATTACAGCAGTGAGTGCAGCGGCGACGTCACATCCGGTTTACGCTGGGGGTGGGGGGGTAGGGGGGTAGTTTGTCCGAAGGGTGGCCGCTGTGTTTAAACCCTACGCGGGTTAGGGAGCTGGATTTGGCCTGGAGGGGGACTCCGACCAGAGTGGAAGTGGCGGGGGACTAGTTTCAGATAGTGATGGCGAGATGAAGCTTCATGAAGCATTGAAGCTTCCGTCCAATTGGTTCACTGACGGGCCGAAGCTTCACGGTGCTTCATTTGCTCTGCTGGGCCATCAAGTGGACAATAAATGTAAAACAGAGCGATTATGACTGAATAAATAAATGATGAGCTTTTTAATAAGGTGTCTGTCTTTATGATACGATGACAGGGTCAAAAGGAAAGTGGAAACAAGGCAGAGGGTTACGATGACTTGGTTTGTGACTTTAGATAATAGAGACAGCATTTTATTCATCTTTATTTAAAAATAACACTTCCACAGTGCTGGGCTTCAGGCCCTTTCTTTTTTGGAGATTTCAATTGCTTTACTACGGTAATATGGGGTAAGAATTTAATCCAAACTATTTTAACCAAAGCCGCAAAATGTAAAAAACATGTCAGCACTTTCTTTTCCTCTGCTTGATCACAATTTTTGAAGTTATTTGATCAAAGCAATTCTGACATAAGTTGATAAACTTTTTTAGTCATTTAAAATGAGCTGTAGATAAAATCTAATCGTGTTCAGTTTTATTAAGTCCACTAAATGTTGAGGAGGGTCCGTCGCCAAACCCGCAAACCATCTCCTGATTCGGTCACGTGCGGTCGTCAGCACATACGTCATCAACACAAGCCTCGATACGCGCTTCACAAAAATCTGCGTTACTGGACACATCGCTAGCTTCAGAGAGGCCCCTAGTTTCAGAGAGGCCCCTAGCTTCAGAGAGGCCCCTAGCTTCAGAGAGGCCCCGGGAGGAAAGCGGCTGGACCCTTCTCCCATGATGTGACGCACAAATATGACGCAAGCACAGCCGGAAGCTACTCAGAGCGCACGCGTCGTGTCCGTGGAGCACCGTGAGTTCTTTTTTCTTAACTTGTGAGACTTGTTCCCGGTACCGGTACCGGTACCCGGTACCTGCGGCTTCAGGTGAGTGTTTACTGTCAGGCGCCAGCTTTAAATCCCGGCCGGGTTCCGGTTTATCTCTGAATACAACGGAGGAGTGTTAGCCTGCTAGCAGCTAACGTTAGCGGCTCCAGCAGGTCCCGAGGGTTTAAAGCAGACTCGGGTCCTCTGGAAGTCCCCGATGTGACCAGGTCTGTCCCCTGGACCTCAGGAGAGGGGTCCAGCTGCAGACCCCCTCTGTCAGGCTGCTCTGCACATCGCGGCAGCGGCAGCAGCTGGTTAGCGTTATGCGAAACACCGAGTGAACCCTGGTTGCTCCTGGTGTTTGTTCGCCTCGCCGCTGTCTTAGTGAAACGTTACTGAATTACAGAATACTTGTTGTTGTGCACAGGTGACGTCAGGCTAACGGCGGCTAGCGTTAGCTCCTGCAGTAGCAGGATTAGCTGTCTCCCTTTGGATAACGTGAGCTACTCAGACTGTATGAAGCTACTGTGCTCGTTTTTGCAGCGCATAGGTCTGCAATTGTCTTAACATGCTGACGACGCTCAGGTTAGTTATTTGTCCAAAAAATGTATCTATGTCGTTTAGACCGTTCGGTGCAGCTTTTCACACTTTAACAGCGTGCAAAGACTTTGCTGGCTGGACGAATTGATCTTGGTTGAACTGAAGTTTATGCACTACGACAGTGTTCCCCAACCCTCTCCTGCAGAAAGTTGCCCCTGTCCTGCATGATTTACTCTCTCCCTGCTTCCTCAAAGCCGATTGAAGCAGCTTCAGGATTCAGAAGGAGTTGATGGTTTGAATCAGCTGTTTTGGTGCAGATTGTTATCCACATAAAGAAACTCCTCCTCGGCACAGCCGCTGTTTGCCTGATTTAGATGTACAAATACTGAAAGTGGTAGATATTTTGATGCAACATGAATACAGATCAGTCCCTGCTGCCAGCTCCTGTCCTAACTGCGTAATCTCTGTGTGTGTACAGTGAATAAAGGAAAAGTATTATTACAGTAGGCTGTTGTCTTCATTCATTTTTAAAAAGTGGATGTTTACAAGTCGATACAGGTATACATGTTGTATTGCATGTGTGTTCATTTTTACGGATTGTACAGCTTGATAGTCCAGCAGGTTTCTAGTTACGGTCTGAGCTCTTAATGAGCTCTTCTGTGGACGGAGTTAAGGTCATATTTTGATAGAATAAATAAATAGTGCCTGTTACTAGTTGAATGATTGAAGCGATGTACAGTCGGCTTTGTTGCTACATCGGCACGTTAAGTGCTGAGTAGAATAGGCTCAAATCAATCTGCTGTATTTAAGGAATTAGCCTGCTAGTATCCTGTTACATTGTTGACTAAATAATTCAATATAAATCAACCAAAAAACCCTCCCCCATGTGATTAAACTTTATAATTTTTAATGTGTTTCCTGTCAAATCGCACACTTTTATTTTGAAGTTTTTGCGTGTATTTCCTGTCCTGACCGGCCTGACAGTGGAGGGCTGCAGTTGGACCCTCTTGGACCTCAGACCATTTATATATTTAGCTGACGCTTTTATCCAAAGCGACTTCCAATTGCTTTACATGTCAGAGGTCGCACGCCTCTGGAGCAACGAGGGGTTAAGTGTCTTGCTCAGGGACACAATGGTGAATGGTCACAGTGGGGAATTGAACCCGGGTCTCTCACACCAAAGGCATAGCCACCCTGACCAGGTCTGTGAAGCAGGGTGTGAGCTGAGCCATAACTCCTAAAACATTTTAGAGGTTCTGATTTAGTTTTTCCCCCCGTGTTTGTTTCTGCGCATTAAAACCAGAGACCCCCCCCCCTACAGGCTCACAGGATATTTGCAGGTTACGCTTGGTTTATATTCGTTGATATTCAGCAAATGAACTGATTCACAAATAAAACCGTTTCTGACCTTGATCACACCTGATGAGGTGTGAACCGTGTGTTCACTATGAGTTCAGGTAGGCCGCTCATAAATGGCTTTGCACCAGTATTAATGCCATTACGGTACTGTGGTCTACAAAACAAATAAAATGCTGGCGGTTCCTCCCTGACTTGTTTCTCACATTAATAACCATTCATGCAGAATAAAGCCTAACCCTGTCCCGCCCCACCCAGGCTGTGATTGGTCCGCTTTCTGCAAACGCTTGGACAAAAAAACACCTTGTCGCCTCCCCGCTCCGTCTCTGCTGGACCTAAAGAGGACCAGCAGCTCGGCAGATGGCCGGAACTGAAGAAACGGGGTTCTGGTTTCAGGTCTGACGGGAGCCCACCGCTCTGGGTTCTGGTTTTCCATGCAGGACCGAGACATGAACATGTGGATGGGGGTGAAACGCGTTCTGCTGCCGGTTGCGTCGCAGACTCTGTTCGCCGCTTATGATAACATGTTACAGTTTAGTCTCTAACGGGGGCGGACTTTCATCACGGGGGCCACCTGCTACCAAGTCATTTATACCAAGTTTACATGACCCCGTATTCGCTGCCAAAGTCCTGAGTCCGGAGCTAACCGCATCCCATTGAGCGGTGCTTGTGCTCGCAACAGAAGCAATACAATTTTATTTATTTAGCGCCACATCACAACAAGATATCTCATAGCTGCCAGTCTATTTTAGACGGAAGCGGGCAGGAAGTCAGACGCAGAAACGGCACAGAGAATCGGTCAAGTTTCAAAATAAAACACCCTGTGCAAACTCCCGATCGTATATTAACGACAAACGGTTAAAACTGACAAAGGAAAAAAAACATGGCAGAGGCACAAAAAGCCAGCTCTAATCCCCAGATCATCAGCTGTTGGCTCACTGTCCCGGTCTTCCAAAGGCTCTTCTGTGCTCATGTAATTATGCAGAGGCTCACTGCATTACTTACATGCAGTAATATAAAAGCAGGGATTGGCTGTTATTAATTTAATGTTTATGCAAACAAAAATGTCATTTTATTTGTGGTTTCAATATAAAACGTGTTGAAATGGTTTCACTTTGTTTCAGTACTTTTTAACCACACGTGATCATTTTTCAGGATCCTTGAACTGCAGGCGTCGCAAAGCAAATACGTTGACATGCAGTGCAAGTACAAATACTTCAACAAAAACTGTTCTGTGCTTCTGATAAGAGCCAATCAGGAAGCCAAACGTGAGCGTCTGCGTCATCCTTTTCACCTGTCCGCACTAACACGCCACCCCGGAGTTTAAAACCAGAACGAGGTCAGACTTCAGTGTTTTAGTCTGAGCGGGAGGCGGCGACGCAGCAGAAGGACCATCAGACTGCACCGCCAACTAGCTAGCTAAAAGCTAAACACACTCCTTGTGATTAGCTCTTGCAGCTTTCACGCTGCCTTATTTCACGCGGGTATTGCGCCATGCTTTATGAAAGGTACGGAACAGATTTTATCTTTCTCTGAGCATTAAAGTTGGTGACAGACACGAGACAGAAAGATGGAACGATGCCGCGACACGCCGCTGCTTCCTGTACAGCCGGACCGCTGTGTGAAAGCACACGTGGTTGTGGGATAAAGGCCTTTTCCAACGGGGTAAAGCTGCAAACTGTTTCAGTGGTCGGGGTGGGGGGGCAGACACCGTCACTAAGGGGTTTTGACTGGGTAACTCCTGAAATGGAGGAGCAGAGAAGTGTGCTAGACTCTACCTCCTGGTCTCAACTCGGGATTGTCATGGATTTGGTCCACTAATAAACTTGCTGCGTTCACTGGGAGGCTGAGGAGTGAGGGTTTGTGGCCTGCTCGTCCGGCAGCTAGCAGCAGTTAGCTGGTTGCTGAAGTAAATGATCATCATCAGCAAACTGAATGGCAGAGCAACCAAAGGACATCAGAGGGAGAACCAGAACATCTGATCCACGTTCACCAAAACCAGAGGACGTAGTTGTTTTTGTACAGTTATCAGTGGGGCCCGGTCGGCCCCCAGAAACACTGTGCTGCTGCGGCGTCCTAAAAATTGGGATGTTATGATCATTGGATGTTAAATGAATGAATTATTTTAAACTCTAAAATACCATCCTGAATACAGAAGAGCGTTCAGGTCCCTGCTGGGCCAGAGACTGGCGTACAAGCCACCTGTAGCGCAGCTTGTATAAAATCCTCCTCTTTGATTTCATGGGAAGACTCCGGTAGAGAAAATAGCATGCGAGGGTCACCGTGGGGCCCTGTGGACCCCGGGGTCAGGTTTGACTCCTTCAGTCTGATGTATTAAATGTTGTGAACCCACCTGTTCTGGCCTGCCGGACAGGTGGGGTGGCGACGGTGCCGATCCTCCGGTGACACGTCCACCAACGTGTCCTTGAGCAAGACCCCGACCCCCTACATCAAATAAGTCTGGCATCGGGTCAAATGTTTTTCAAGTCAGTAGGCGGCGGGCCAGTTCAGCTCAGTCAGCAGTGCTCAGGAGTCCCGGTCCAAGGGTTGTGAGTTCATCCCCCACTTGCTGCTGGGATTATTTTCTGACTGTGAAGAGATCGTTTACATGTTCACCGTTAAGCATGTGCAGGAGCGTGTTCCTCCCGGCGATCGGCCCACGTCAGCCTGTGGAGCTTATTTTCATTTCCCCAGCACCTCCATCAGAGGAACTTCCTGCGTTTCTCATTCAGGGGGAACAAAAAGTTAATGTGCCATAAAGATTGGAAACAAACACAGCATTTTTCTCCCAGGGCCGGGGAGTGAGGCAGGGATGCAATCTCAGTCCAGTTCTCTTCAACTTATATATCAATGAATTAGCAAACCAGTTAGAGAGTTCCACGGCACCTGGCCTCCTCCTGAACGACACAGAGATCAGAGGTCTGCTGTATGCAGATGACTTAGTGTTGCTCTCACCCTCACTATTTATGCCCTGCAACACGCCACTTTACATGTTTATTGGTCAATATCTTGAAAATGAAAGGAGCCTTTAACAAGCTTTATACAACTTTATATATGTTAAGTCCACAGATGATCCAGAGAAAATTTGGTGGCAATCGGGGCTACGGTGTAGGAGGAGATGTAAAAAAGTGTTTGCATTATGGCAAGCTGCCATATAAATCCAGTTTTAATGTGTTATGTATCTGTATGTGTTGGGCAATAGTTCTTCAAATACGCTAGTTGACCTTTTCTTTAAAAAAACAAAAACAAAGAACAAAACGTTTACTGGAAACAAGACGACTCAGGATTACAGACATCATGGAGCATTAATATTTTTCCTTCATATTGGACTATATAATAATTTAATTGAAATATACAATATGTAAATACTAGTATTTTTAACCATACTATTTTATTAAAATGGTTTGAAAATATAGATGCAAGTAAAACTACAATACACTCTCTTGCTACTGTGTTTCTAACATGACAACAAACAGCATGGAGAGAGAGAGAGGGTACATAACACCTGCACATAATACTCTCACCTACTAAAGAAGGTTTGCAGCAGCACCTTAATCTCCTGCAGAGATTCTGTCAGACCTGGGCCCTGACAGTAAACACAGCAAAGACTAAGAGAATGATCTTTCAGAAACAATACCGAAATCAGGTTACACACAATTTCTATTTAGACACCACTAAATTACAACACACACAAAACTACACTTACCTTGGCATCAACATTACATACACAGGGAACTTCAACATGGCTCTGAAAGATCTGAGGGACAAAGCAAGGAGAGCTTTTTATGCAATAAAAAGGAACATTAAAATATATATTCCAATTGAAATCTGAACTTCAGATCTGAAAATTTTCCAATTTGTACTAGAACCAATAATTCTATATGGTTGTGCAATCTGGGGGCCAAAACTTAATAATGAATTTGACAAATGGGACAAAACAATCATACTGAGTTCTGTAAGAGCATCCTGCAGGTGCAGAGAAAGACACCAAATAACCTGTACAGAGCAGAGCTCGGCCAATACCCCCTCCTACTAAAAATACAGAAAAGATCACTTCAATTTTACAATCACTTACAATCTGTTAACCCCCAGACATATCATCACAAAGCCCTGACATACCAGGAGCTGAAACCAGAGAAGAGTCCCCTCAGCCAGCTGGTCCTGAGGCTCTCTGCAGTAACAAGTCACCAACAGCCTCAGGACAGCAACACCAACTCAAGCAGACCAAACCAAATTAACAGAAAGAAAAATCTATTGAATACCGGAAAGAAACGACCAAAACACAAAGTAAATTCCAATGTTATCTGACCCTAAAAAGAGAATTCACACTGGCAAATTACCTGAGTACAATAAAATGTCCCAAACTAAGAAACATGTTGACAACATACAGACTGAGTGAACACAGCCTGGCCATAGAAAAGGGTCGCCACAGACAGAGCTGGCTACCACAAGAGGAGAGACTCTGCTCCCAGTGTGACAGAGGACAGGTAGAGACAGAGCTGCACTTTCTAACCTCATGCCCTAAATATAAAACACAAAGACAAAAACACTTTGCAAACATTTCCCAAATATACCCCGAATTCAAATTCATATCAGACACACAGAAACTCCCCTATTTACTGGGAGAAATGCTCAAATGTGAAATAATTGCTGCAAAATGTCTCCTCATGCTCATGAAGTGAGGACAACCAGTGGAACCTTAGACTGACAAATAATTGTACTGATTTTCAAATTATTAGGGCCCGAGCATGACCGTGTGAGGTCCCTATTGAATTTGCTGAGATAGATAGAGATATATATATATATATACACACACACACACACACACAGACACAGTGGGTACGGAAACTATTCGGACCCCTTTAAATTTTTCACTCTTTGTTTCATTGCAGCCATTTTCCAAAAATCCAAAAAGTTCATTTTATTTCTCAGTAATGTACACTCAGCACCCCATCTTGACAGAAAAAAACAGAAATGTAGAAATTTTTGCAAATTTATTAAAAAAGATAAACTGATCACATGGTCATAAGTATTCAGACCCTTTGCCGTGACATTCATATTTAACTCAGGTGCTGTCTATTTCTTCTGATCATCCTTGAGATGGTTCTACACCTTCATTTGAGTCCAGCTGTGTTTGATTATACTGATTGGACTTGATTAGGAAAGCCACACACCTGTCTATATAAGACCTTACAGCTCACAGTGCATGTCAGAGCAAATGAGAATCATGAGGTCAAAGGAACTGCCTGAAGAGCTCAGAGACAGAATTGTGGCAAGGCACAGATCTGGCCAAGGTTACAAAGACATTTCTGCTGCACTTAAGGTTCCTAAGAGCACAGTGGCCTCCATAATCCTCAAATGGAAGACGTTTGGGACGACCAGAACCCTTCCTAGAGCTGGCCGTCCGGCCAAACTGAGCTATCGGGGGAGAAGAGCCTTGGTGAGAGAGGTAAAGAAGAACCCAAAGGTCACTGTGGCTGAGCTCCAGAGATGCAGTCGGGAGATGGGAGAAAGTTGTAGTAAGTCAACCATCACTGCAGCAATCCACCAGTCGGGGCTTTATGGCAGAGTGGCCCGACGGAAGCCTCTCCTCAGTGCAAGACACATGAAAGCCTGCATGGAGTTTGCTAAAAAACACCTGAAGGACTCCAAGATGGTGATAAATAAGATCCTCTGGTCTGATGAGACCAAGATAGAACTTTTTGGCCTTAATTCTAAGCGGTATGTGTGGAGAACACCAGGCACTGCTCATCACCTGTCCAATACAGTCTCAACAGTGAAGCATGGTGGTGGCAGCATCATGCTGTAGGGGTGTTTTTCAGCTGCAGGGACAGGACGACCACGTTGCCATCGAGGGAAAGATGAATGCGGCCAAGTACAGGGATATCCTGGACGAAAACCTTTTCCAGAGTGCTCTGGACCTCAGACTGGGCCGAAGGTTTACCTTCCAACAAGACGATGACCCTAAGCGCACCGCTAAAATAACGAAGGAGTGGCTTCACAACAACTCCGTGGCTGTTCTTGAATGGCCCAGCCAGAGCCCTGACTTAAACCCAATTGACCATCTCTGGAGAGACCTGAAAATGGCTGTCCACCAACGTTTACCATCCAACCTGACAGAACTGGAGAGGATCTGCAAGGAGGAATGGCAGAGGATACCCAAATCCAGATGTGAAAAACTTGTTGCATCTTTCCCAAATCGACTCATGGCTGTATTAGATCAAAAGGGTGCTTCTACTAAATACTGAGCAAAGGGTCTGAATACTTATGACCATGTGATATTTCAGTTTTTCTTTAATAAATTTGCAAAAATTTCTACATTTCTGTTTTTTTTCTGTCAAGATGGGGTGCTGAGTGTACATTACTGAGAAATAAAATGAACTTTTTTGATTTTTGGAAAATGGCTGCAATGAAACAAAGAGTGAAAAATTTAAAGGGGTCTGAATACTTTCCGTACCCTGTGTGTATATGTGTGTGTGTGTGTGTATGTATATATATATATATATATATATATATATATATATATACATATATATATAAAATTTTCCCTGCAAAGTAGGCTCCATTGACGGGGCCTAAACATACTCAAACTCACCAAACTTTGCACACATGTCAGGACTGGGGAAAAATTTCGGATTTTACGGGTTTTGCGCATATGCGTGGCAAAATGACTCGCTAGAACCACCTAGAAAATTGGAAAAAATTTGCCCCTCGTTCACGTTCAACCTACATGCACGAAATTTTCTGGGGACATGTATCATCAAGACGCACAAAAAAGCCTCAAGAACCCATACCCTAAAGTCAACAGGAAGTCGGCCATTTTGAATTTTACGGCCATTTTTGGATGATTTACACACTTCGTACTTTAATGAACTCCTAGGGATTTAGTCGGATCGACGTCAAATTTCTGCTGTGCCTTCTAAAGGCATTGACGATGAAAAGCTGTGCTATTTGCGACTTTTCGTCAATGGACGTGTCCGTGGCGTCAAAGATCAACTCTTCGCCATGACACAGGAAGTTGTTGTAACTTCAGTGTATATGCTCACATCTGCACCAAACTGTACATGTAGGATGAGAGTCCCGCCATGAACACATGTAAATGCCGACATTCACCCACAGTCATAGCGCCACCTGCTGGCAACAGGAAGTGACTTTTATTGAAGCAGCCCCCGCCGCACGTTTCACCTACGTGTACAATTTTTCTGTGGTACGTGTATCTTGTCCAGACGCACAAAAAAGCCTCTTGGAGCGATGTCCTAAAACCAACAGGAAGTCGGCCATTTTGAATTTTACGTCAAATTTTGGATGATTTACACACTCCGTACTTTAACGAACTCCTCCTAGGGATTTAGTCCGACCGACTTCAAATTTGTGCTGTGCCTTCTAAAGGCATTGACGATGAAAAGCTGTGCTATTTGCGAGTTTTCGTCAATGGCCGTATCCGTGGCGTGTCGACAAAGATCAACTCTTCGCCACTACACAGGAAGTTGTTGTAACTTCAGTGTACATGCTCACATCTGAACCAAACTTTACGTGCTTGATTACTCTCCCACCCCGCAGACATCTACACACCAATACTGATTTATATTCATAGCGGCAAGTGCTATGTAGCTCCACATAGAGGACACAGGAAGTGACATATAACACCTTCATGCAGCGTCAGAACCGCGTCGCAAATTCACAGCCGCACTGGCAGAGCTCCAGAATATGCAACGTGGCCGGCTCATACCCGGACGCGCTACATGTGCGAGCGCCTGCCCAACGCTGCTTGCAGCTTTAATATTATTTTCTTTTTTAGAGGGGCTACAGAGTCAAGTGTCATTCGCAGCGAGCCTGCAGCACTATCAACAAGATGATCGATTTGGGAGGGACTGAAACTAGCATAGGAGCTGATGGAATCACATCCTTAAATTTAGCTACAGCACTATCAGACAGACATCTTGTATAGAATTTTTTGCCCAATGGCGAGTAGTTCAGCAATACAAACTCAAAAGTTATCAAACAGTGGTCGGATAAAGAGGGATTCTGTGGGAACACCACTAAATGTTCAATTTCAATACCATACACCAAAACAAGGTCGAGGGTGTGGTTAAAACAGTGAGTCGGTTCATGAACACTCTGAGAGAAGCCGATGGAATCTAACAGAGAGATAAACGCAGTACTGAAGCTGTCATTCTCAATGTCCACATGAATATTAAAATCCCCTACAATAATAACTTTGTCCGTTTTAAGGACTAAAGTTGACAAAAACTCGGAGTACGGACCAGGTGCTCGGTACGCTATAACAAAGAATTGGTTGCAGTGATTTCCAACTTGGGTGTGAAAGACTAAGAACAAGGCTTTCAAATGAGTTATAGTTTAGGTTTAGAGCTGATTAGTAGGCTAGAGTCGAAGATAGCTGCAACTCCACCTCCTCGGCCTGTGCCTCAAGGAATGTGAGTATTAATGACTTTATGAATTTTATGAGGTTTTTATGCACAGCTCCTCTTCTGTTTATCTTTGATTTAAATAATTTCGATTGTCGGGGGGCAGACACCGTCACTATAGGATTTTCACTAAGTAACTCCTGAAATGGAGGAGCAGAGAAGTGTGTTAGACTGCGACTCTGCCTCCTGGTCTCAACTCTGGGTTGTCATGGATTTGGTCCACTAATAAACTTGGCCAGATTTCTAGAAATGAGAGCTGCTCCTTCCCAAGTGGGATGGATGCCGTCTCTCCGGATCAGACCAGGTCTTCCCCAGAAAGTCTGCCAATGATCAACAAAGCCCACATCGTTTGCTGGACACCACCTCGACAACCAGCGGCGGAATGACGACATGCGGCTATACATGTCATTACTGGTCAGATTTGGCAGGGGTCCAGAGAAAACTACGGTGTCCGACATTGTTTTTGCATATGTACACACCGACTCAACATTAATTAACTTAGTGACCTCCGATTGGCGTAACCGGGAGTCATTACCGCCGACGTGAATAACAATCTTACTGTATTTACGTTTATCCTTAGCCAGCAGTTTCAAATAAGACTCAGTGTTGCCCGCTGGTGTCTTATCCACTGCCCCATCACCACCCCCTAGTAACTTTTACTGTCATGACTCAGATCTGTTTCAGCACCAGCCGCTATGGTGAGACATATATATTATTATTTTTTTCCCCGCTATCAAAGTAATCAGGCCGCGGGCCGGATATTTTTGTTGGCCGGCCAGTCTCTCTGGATAAATCACTCTTTCTGTTTTCAGTGTGAACCATGGAGCCTCAATCAACTCCAGGAGGAGGAGGGAGCCCCGGAGAGAGGGAGGATGGACGGCAGAAAACTGGGATGAAGAGGAGACATGAGGAGGAAGACGAGACCTCACCCACCAAGAAGCTGGTAGATTTACTGACTGAGAGTATTGATAAGTCTGACGTTATTGATGACGTGTTATTGATGACGTGTTATTGATCCGTCAGGCGACTGATCACAGTGTGAAGGTGGCGAGTCACTACAACAGCCTGCAGGAGGTGGGTCTGGCTGCACGCAGTCGAAGCAGAATCTTCTTCATGAGGAACTTCAACAACTGGCTAAAGAGCGTCCTGATTGGTAACTGATCATTAATCAATACGTGAAACACCTGAACGCACCTGTTTTCTTAGTTGATTAGCTGTTTGATTGACAGGTGAGATCCTGGATCAGGTGCGGGGGGCAGGGCCTCGGCAGGTGTCTGTGTTGGACCTCGGCTGTGGGAAAGGAGGAGACCTGCTCAAGTGGAGGAGAGGAGGGATCAGTCACCTGGTCTGTGCAGGTAATTGGTTATTGATTTAAATGTTCCCATCACATTTCTCCAGGTTCTTTACACTAGTTTCCACAGAACCTCTTCGGCTGAACCTCCTGGAACCTCTCTGCAGATGATGTGAAATATTAATTAATAATCAATAATGTGCTTGTTTTCAGATATAGCGGGAGTGTCTGTGGAGCAGTGTCAGAGTCGCTACGAAGACATGAAGAAGAAAAGCCACGCAAACGAGAGACTCTTCAGCGCTCAGTTCATCACCGCAGACTGCACCAAGGTAGGGTACTGGATCAGGGTAGAGCTGCCCCCTCAGACAGGTGAAACCAGGCTGGGCCGGTTCCTCTATCTGACTCTTGACCCGGATTTACGCTCTAAGATGGTGTTCGGACTGCTGTGGTGGAAGACGCTGTAGCTGTGACTGCTTTGGCTCGAGTGTTCAGGAGCTTCTGTGACTGCTTTGGCCCGAGTGTTCAGGAGCTTCTGTGACTGCTTTGACTGCTTTGGCCCGAGTGTTCAGGAGCTTCTGTGACTGCTTTGACTGCTTTGGCCCGAGTGTTCAGGAGCTTCTGTGACTGCTTTGACTGCTTTGACCCGTGTGTTCAGGAGCTTCTGTGACTGCTTTGGCTCGAGTGTTCAGGAGCTTCTGTGGCTGCTTTGACTGCTTTGGCCCGAGTGTTCAGGAGCTTCTGTGACTGCTTTGACTGCTTTGGCCCGAGTGTTCAGGAGCTTCTGTGACTGCTTTGACTGCTTTGACCCGTGTGTTCAGGAGCTTCTGTGACTGCTTTGGCCCGAGTGTTCAGGAGCTTCTGTGACTGCTTTGACTGCTTTGGCCCGTGTGTTCAGGAGCTTCTGTGACTGCTTTGGCCCGAGTGTTCAGGAGCTTCTGTGACTGCTTTGGCCCGAGTGTTCAGGAGCTTCTGTGACTGCTTTGGCCCGAGTGTTCAGGAGCTTCTGTGACTGCTTTGGCCCGTGTGTTCAGGAGCTTCTGTGACTGCTTTGGCCCGTGTGTTCAGGAGCTTCTGTGACTGCTTTGGCCCGAGTGTTCAGGAGCTTCTGTGACTGCTTTGGCCCGAGTGTTCAGGAGCTTCTGTGACTGCTTTGGCCCGAGTGTTCAGGAGCTTCTGTGACTGCTTTGGCCCGAGTGTTCAGGAGCTTCTGTGACTGCTTTGACCCATGTGTTCAGGAGCTTCTGTGACTGCTTTGACCCATGTGTTCAGGAGCTTCTGTGACTGCTTTGACTGCTTTGACCCGTGTGTTCAGGAGCTTCTGTGACTGCTTTGGCCCGAGTGTTCAGGAGCTTCTGTGACTGCTTTGACTGCTTTGACCCGAGTGTTCAGGAGGTTCTGTGACTGCTTTGACTGCTTTGACCCGAGTGTTCAGGAGCTTCTGTGACTGCTTTGACTGCTTTGGCCCGAGTGTTCAGGAGCTTCTGTGACTGCTTTGACTGCTTTGGCCCGAGTGTTCAGGAGCTTCTGTGACTGCTTTGACTGCTTTGACCCGAGTGTTCAGGAGGTTCTGTGACTGCTTTGACCCGAGTGTTCAGGAGGTTCTGTGACTGCTTTGGCCCGAGTGTTCAGGAGGTTCTGTGACTGCTTTGACCCGTGTGTTCAGGAGCTTCTGTGACTGCTTTGACTGCTTTGACCCGTGTGTTCAGGAGGTTCTGTCAGAGAAGCTGGACGACCCGCAGCTGATGTTTGACATCTGCAGCTGTCAGTTTGTTTATCACTACTCATTTGAGAGTGAACATAAGGCCGACATGATGCTGAGGAACGCCTGCGAGCGTCTGAAACCCGGAGGGTTCTTCATTGGAACGACGCCGGACGCCTTCGAGCTTGTGTAAGAGAACACTGATTGATCCACAACACGCTGTTGTGTCTGTATGTGTCTGGAAATTCAGAGGTCACTCTTGAATAACTAAGCCTCTCCTCCTCTTCTCGCCTCCTCCTCCACTCTCCTTCTTCTCTCTCCTCCTCCTCCACAGTAAACGTTTGGAGGCGTCGGACTCTCTGTCGTTTGGTAACGAGGTTTTTAAAGTCTCCTTCCAGTCCAAAGGGTTCTATCCTCAGTTCGGATGTCAATATCACTTCAGCCTTGAGGACGTCGTCAATGTTCCAGAGTTCCTCGTCTACTTTCCACTTTTCGAACAGTAAGACTTTATTTTAATGTTCCTGCTGCAGCCTGTTCAACCCTCTACTGTAAAGACTCTTGACTCTACTGTAGTCTTTACAGTAGAGTCTGGACTTTAAAGACTCTTGACTCTTCTGTAAAGACATTATTTACCCTACCTTAAAGACTCTATTGATTCAACTGTAAAGACTCTATTGACTCAACTGTAAACACTCTAAGGACTCTACCGTAAACACTCTAAGGACTCTACCGTAAACACTCTAAGGACTCTACCGTAAAGACTCTAAGGACTCTACCGTAAAGACTCTATTGACTCTACCGTAAAGACTCTACCGTAAAGACTCTATTGACTCTACCGTAAAGACTCTACCGTAAAGACTCTATTGACTCAACTGTAAAGACTCTACCGTAAAGACTCTATTGACTCTACCGTAAAGACTCTATTGACTCTACCGTAAAGACTCTATTGACTCTACCGTAAAGACTCTACCGTAAAGACTCTATTGACTCAACTGTAAAGACTCTACCGTAAAGACTCTATTGACTCTACCGTAAAGACTCTATTGACTCTACCGTAAAGACTCTATTGACTCTACCGTAAAGACTCTATTGACTCTACCGTAAAGACTCTATTGACTCTACCGTAAAGACTCTACCGTAAAGACTCTATTGACTCTACCGTAAAGACTCTATTGACTCTACCGTAAAGACTCTATTGACTCTACCGTAAAGACTCTATTGACTCTACCGTAAAGACTCTACCGTAAACACTCTAAGGACTCTACCGTAAACACTCTAAGGACTCTACCGTAAACACTCTAAGGACTCTACCGTAAACACTCTAAGGACTCTACCGTAAACACTCTAAGGACTCTACCGTAAACACTCTATTGACTCTACCGTAAAGACTCTATTGACTCTACCGTAAAGACTCTATTGACTCAACTGTAAACACTCTAAGGACTCTACCGTAAAGACTCTAAGGACTCTACCGTAAACACTCTATTGACGCTACCGTAAAGACTCTATTGACTCTACCGTAAAGACTCTATTGACTCTACCGTAAAGACTCTACCGTAAAGACTCTATTGACTCTACCGTAAAGACTCTGTTGACTCTACCGTAAAGACTCTACCGTAAAGACTCTATTGACTCTACCGTAAAGACTCTATTGACTCTACCGTAAAGACTCTACCGAAAAGACTCTATTGACTCTACCGTAAACACTCTACTGTCTTGTCTCCGTGTGGCAGCATGGCGAAGCGGTACAACATGCATCTGGTGCTGAAGCAGAGATTCTCTGAGTTCTTTGGTGAGAAAGTGAAGAAGGAGCATCATCGCAGCCTCATGATGAAGATGATGGCTCTGGAGGTAAAATGTACACTCCTTTGTTTTTGACCTCAGGAGACCTGTGGTCTGTACTACGAAGCGAGGTAACTGGCTTATCCAGGTAACTTCGTGACGTCGGGTGTAACTTCCCGGTTAACCCGTACTACGAAAGGTGGATAGGTGTTACCCGAGGTCTGTTGCCATGGCAATTTACGCCACATCTCTAAAACTGCTCCGAGCAGGTTTTGTTGGTGGTTATCTCGAGGTTCCCCTGCACGTGGACTACACACCTCATCTGTACTCAGTGTTGATGAGAGAAGTAGGATATTAATACACACCACCTCTTAAAATATGTTTAGATTTCATCCTGATTTCTTCCAATGTGGCTGCAGTGAAGTTCTGAACAGCATCACGTTCAGACAGCGAACCCTGCAGCCTCTGGGATTTTAGAGAGGAATCTTAATTAATAAACGGGACAGTTTTGTAGATGGAGCCCATCTGTAGTCGTAGACTATAATTGAATTCTCCGAAGTGTTTTCATATAGGCCTATTTAGATGGACTATTTTACGTGTCCAAGAAACAGGGAGGCCTAGGTGAAAGTGTGAAACTTCCAAGAAGAAAAATTGGAAAATTCATGTCATAAAAAATCAAAAATCATTCTGCTGTTTTCTTCTGAATACGGCCGATCCAAGGCAAAGTCTCTGAGGTGCATGATAGTGATTGTGGGCTAAACTCAGGGGCGTTTCCTCACTGCTGAATCCGATTGCAAAATAATAATTAATATAACTTTCCAGTGAATGCACAGTACATGGCAGACGTGTGTGTGATGTTGCAGCCTTGCAAAGTGAAGTTTCTCTCATAAATGTGTGACTATAATGTCAGAGAATGTTCAAGTTTTTACTTGTAGATTAATCCTGGAAGTTAAATTCTGTCTCGGATTATTCCCCCTCTCCGCTGGCTCCTTTTTTTCTATTACAGTGGACCTTATGTGCAGTTGTACCTTTACATCTTAATCATATTACACATAGAAGAGGAGCCCATAAAATACAGAATAGAGATTTGAACTACAATCAGAACACTGTGAAGATAATTAGGCTACAAATTTACTCCATGCGATGCCAACAAGCTGCCCTGGCTTCATCGGCTGCCACGATATTAGATTTAGCCGTTAACTTGTCTTTACATTCATAATTTCCTGAGACTACCAACGTGCATTCCTCTGGAGAAATACGGAGCATGCGCTGTTGCGAAAAAATTCTACCTGCACGGCCGAAATCGCCACTTTTATGGGAACACGCACCAACTCAATTAAGTTAACACGGACTCAACTAACCAACATCTGATCCACCTTCGTAGTACCGTTTAACTTTGTTCAGATGAACAAATTATACATTAACTTAAGTCACGTGCAGTTAAGATGCAGAAATGTATGTTAAACGTGTAGTTTAAATTAAATGTGAGAATTATTTACCATGTAGTGAATATTAAATTACAGAGTAGTTACCGTGTTCAACTTGTTCTGTTTTCAGCCGTTTCCCAGTGAGGATGGAGGTCGACAGGCTACAGACAGCAGAGGAGAGTACAGCCATGCCAAAGAGCACTGTGAAAGAGTGGGAGTCAAAGTACCTCTGGTGGGTCTGCTGACAGCGCTCGGTCTGGTTCGGTCTGGTTCGGTCCTAACTGTGTTTTCTTTGTGTGCAGGGCACGTTGAGCAGATCTGAGTGGGAAGCAGCCAGTAAGTAGCTTTAACTTTGCCGCTACAGTTTAACTTCAGAGTGAACAGACCCACATTGTGTTAATCCAGAGGTCCTGGTGTCTTCGTTATCCTGCTGTTCATCGTCAGTCACAATGAAACGAGGAAACATGATTGTGGTTGAAAAGAGTTTTTAGATTTTAAAACTTCACTTCTGGTTTGGAGAAACATTTTCATAGTTGTCATATTCAGAATGACTGAGACGTTCAGGGGTTACAAACAAAGCTGCCGAACATGTCAGATGTTGCATGAATAACCTGGAGTCTTTGCACACTTTTGAATACTGAATGTCATGACTGGCTCCCGACTCACCTCTGCTCTCTCTTCTGTCCAGGTATCTACCTGGTGTTTGTCTTTCAGAAGATGTCCTGATCTCTTCTTCTTTGGTTTGTTGCTCAGCTCACCTGTTTTCCATCCAGTGTTTGTACAG
Source organism: Micropterus salmoides (assembly GCF_014851395.1). Taxonomy (NCBI): domain Eukaryota; kingdom Metazoa; phylum Chordata; class Actinopteri; order Centrarchiformes; family Centrarchidae; genus Micropterus; species Micropterus salmoides. The sequence continues at coordinate 6,497,143 of NW_024040817.1, forward strand.
AGTTTCCCTGTTTTCTTTTCTAGTCAGTTTTTGATAAACTATGAAATGGGTTGGCTTGAAATGAATTAAAACTAAATTTAAACCAAGTTGTTGTTTCTTTTCTTCATCAGAACAAAGGGGCCACGTTACCAGATGAGCTTGACCTGATTATACCAGAGAGCTGCTGTTCCCGTGATGCTGTGTTTTTTAACCTGCTCAGCTGTAACTCTGGGACATTAAATAAACTGACTGCTACACAGGTGTGAAACTGTCCCGCTGCGTATCCGGGACGAGAGGGGTAATAATCCCAGAAAAAAGTGGGACATTTATGGGGTACAAAAAGAAACAAATCTAAAAGTAAAGAACTTGAATATTCTGACATTATGTCATAAATTTGAGAGAAACTGAAAAATTGTGTTTTTATCAAGGCTGCAGGATCAAACCAGCCACAGACGGAAAATCAAATTATACTTACATCAGGTTTAGAAGACACTAACGTTTAGTTAGCTGAAATGTCCTGAGGCATTAGGAGCGTTGGACTTCCTGTGGCGCTGACTTAATGTGATGCATGCTGGGCTTTAAATAAGGCATGCTCGTTAGAAATTGTGTCCGGCGCTGCAAAACGTCACCATGTCACATGGCATTAAAACGTCGCGGGAGCAAGGTGGCTGCAGGCGCCGAGTCCGGCTGCGCAAAGTTGGAACCACACTATTTCCTGGTCAGTCATTGAGCTGGTGCTGGTAGAATGTGTCCGAACTGACGGCGCCATTTTTATATCCCGCTCCTGCGGTCACCTTCAGCTCACGTTCGACCATCAAGTCGGCGAAAGTCAGCCACAGTCATCTCGAACCCAGCTATTTTTTAAGAAAAGACCTCGTGGCTCGTCTAAATCTGATGTCATTTGATGTGTCATACAGTCAGTACGGTAAAACGTGGACTGAAGAAACGTCCCCCTGAGCACATTTCCACTCAGTGACTCTACTGGCCTGGGTGAGCGATGTTAACATAGGAAGGTCGTGGGACGACGGCACACCGCGCGTTTGACACATCAGGCTAAGCCCAGGAGTCCAACAGTGTGTCCTGGGCCATCTGGAGTCGCCCTGAGCACATTTCATTTATTTAATTTCAAGGCAAATTCCTCCTATGTAAAAATGTCCCTGGCAATAAACCTGATTCTGATTTCCACTCATGAAATGAGAGAACGTTTGTTATGAATTGGTGCTATATAAATACACAATTGTGTCACGCAATAAATCATTTGCCATTATCTGGTGGGAATGCATTAAATGTGTCTCCTTAACAGTAGGTCGCAGCAACTCGGGATCGAGACTGACGTGCAAAGTTAGTTGTTATGAATATTATTTCACTGTGGTGTAGTGTTGTGTGATAAAGTGCTTGAATAAACTATAGCTCCTTTGTCACATGCACCGCAGCCATCAACTAATCTTGACGTGGTCTAAAGCCATTTCAGACATGCATCTCTCTCTAAAAATCTGAAGGCTACGTGTTGGCTTCATGTCTGATGCAATGGACCCTGGTCACTTTTCACTAACAGTTGGGTGCCCCTCTAGCAGCCACACCCTCCAAACAGAGAATCTCTTCAGATTTCATTTCATTTCATTTCATTTATTTATTTAAGGACAGTGCACATTAATCAACATTTCTGTAAATGTGCCAGTGTTAGCCAGCAGGCTAATTTTCAACTGTAGTCCATTGGCAAGATGTTATACTAGGCACATAATAGCTTAAAAGAAACAAAAATAATAAAACACATTAAGTCACACAGCAATTGATATACAACAATAAAACATAATGCCATAGCACTGGCTCCATTAAAACATAACATCATAAAACATATAACATATAACCATACAGCCATACAACAGTTAGGGCATTAATAAAGTTACCATCTAACCATCTATTTAGCATACATATACCAAAAGTTACACGACAGCTAAAATATAGAGACAGACATACATTATTATTATGAGAGGTGTTCACATTTTTGTATGCTCAAAAGCCAGACCTTAAGATGGTGTGAGAATGTATGGTATGAGGTGGAATTTCTAATATCCACAGGCAATTGGTTCCATAGTTTAGAGGCTCTCACAGAAAAGCATAATTGGCCAAAGGAACTGGACCTACGAGGGACTACACATACACATATCCTTTTATTTAACTTAACTTTATTTAAGTTTTACGTGGGTTAAGGCTTTTAGTCATCCGACATGGATTTTAAGATAGATGACCGTAAAAACGCGATCAACGCTACTGATCGCAACAAAGCTCCGGTGACTATGATAGCCGAGATAACTCTGCCCCATGAGGACTGCTCACTCCTTAAGAAAGCGAACAAGAAGATTGCTGACCTTATGGAAGACATCCGACGACTTTCAGAGGAACTCAAAGAGAAAGATTCCCTGCTGACTGGCTTTATGGATGTAGCTTCAGTACAAGCCAAACAGATTGTTTCTCTTAGCGCAACCGCTAACATCCAGGACACCGTGTTTTGGGACCCCTCTAGTCTTCCCAGGCTTTCATCCTGCTCGACTCCGAAGCATCAGTCAACCTGGGCTGAAGTGGTGGTCCGTGGCTGCAAGAGAGGCTCGAGGCGCTATGCAGCCCTGTCTAACGACACTCCGGTCCATCCAGCGGATTCACCTGCGGCTTCGAGTCTCCCTGATACGGATCTCTTTCGGCGCACAGTGCCTGCCGACACTGTTGCATCTCCGCCACCGGCTACATCTCCTGCACTGGGCCGCCGGTCTGCCGCCGGACTTGATCGGCGGCCGTCATCCCGGTCAAAAACCTCCGCTTCCCGACGTAGGATCCTGAAGGAGGCTGTGCTCAGACGCTCCGGAGGCCGTCTCTACCCTGCACCGTCGGGTAGCCCTTCTCTCAGGTCTGTTACTGCTACTCCAACACAACACTCGGCAGCTCACACACTCCATCCTCAGTCCGCACGCAGTGTTGAAGCAGATTCTGCTCAGTCCTGCTCTGGATCCCAACAACCAGCATCTCCTCGTCCTCTTTTCTCCCCAACCACACTAATAATTGGTGACTCCATAACCAGAAACCTCCGTTTCTTTAACGCTACCTCTCACTGCTTCCCCGGTGCCACCACAGCTGACATTTTAAAAAAACTCCAGGACCTGATGCCATTGCTCCCGTCCTCCATCACAAGAGTGATAGTCCATGTCGGAACAAATGACACAGCTCTTCGGCAGTCTGAGCTGACAAAATTAGATTTTAACCGTCTTCTTAACTTTTTAAAGCAGTGTGGAAAGTCCGTTTTTATCTCTGGTCCCATTCCCACAGTCGGTCGCGGTGCTGGCCGCTTCAGTAGACTCCTTGGCCTCCACGACTGGCTCCAGTCCGCCTGCAGGGCTCACCGTGTGTGTTATGTGGATAATTTTAATATTTTCTGGCAAAGAATGTCTCTTTTTAAGACAGATGGACTTCACCCAAACAAACGGGGCTCAGAAATGTTAGCTGCGCACATACAGCATGTGGTGCGGTCCACACATGACTTATGTGAATGACTCATCATTCATGCAGCACACCTGGACACACCACCGCTCACTGAACAGATCTCTGCCTCACTGCCACAAACAACTGTCTCCACCTGCTGGCATGTAAAGCCGTCTGCTCCCAGCGCTGTTCCACAGACTTCTATTCCTGTCATCATCACGCATAGACCAGTAAACCGAAATGTGCACATCCCACACAGAAATAATAGTAATCTCTTAAGGATTAGGACAACTGCACCAACTCCAGCACCCAGAACAAACTCATTTAAAATGGCTCTCTTCAATGTGAGATCACTTTCAAGTAAGACTTTTATCTTAAATGATTTTATCTTGTCTGCAAATCTAGATTTTATGTTTTTAACTGAATCCTGGTTGCAAATGAATGACTATAGCCAGCTAGCTGAACTGTGTCCGCCTCAATATGATTGCTTTAGTCAACCGAGGGTCAGTGGTCGTGGTGGTGGGCTAGTGAGCGTGTATAGGAAAAATTTTAAATGTCATCAAGTACGCTGTGATGAATTTAGCTCCTTTGAAGTTCTCACTCTTAAAGTTGGAGGGCTGCATCATATTTGTTATAATTTATCGCCCCCCAAAACCGCCTGGAGGATTTTTATCAGAACTTCCTGAATTTTTATCTACTCTGGTTTTAAATTATGACAGAATTGTTCTTTGTGGCGATTTTAATATTCATGTTGATGACCCCAACAATGTTAATGCAACTGACTTTTTAAATATGGCCACTTCTTTTAACTTCAAACAACATGTCAAAGGGCAAACACATAACCGTGGTCATACACTGGACTTGGTTTTTACCCTGGGTGTCAGCATTTCCTCTGTGGAATTAGTGGACATGACCATATCTGACCACAGATGTATTGTTTTTAGCTGCGATTGCCTGTTACTCATGCCGCCTCACCAAGCTCCGTGTGTTCTCGCTTCTTTAATGAACAAAGTGTTTCAAAGTTTTGCGCAGTCTTTCAGAGCCAAAGCCAACACCTGTCTGATTCCAACACCAACAATCTGGTCGATCACTTCAATCATATCTGCTTGTCGTCACTAAATATTACTGCTCCTCTAAAGGTTAGGCCTACGTCTAAAGCTAGTAAGCAACCCTGGATAAATGACAGCATTCGCAGCCTAAAAAGGGAATGCAGGAAAGCAGAGCGCAGATGGAAAAAATCCAATCTCCAAGTCCATTACCTCAGTCTGAAGGATTTATTAATTAACTACAATAACATGGTTAAGGATGCGAGAACACACTATTTTTCTGAACTCATTACTACACATAAACACAATCCCAGGTTTCTGTTTAAGACTGTGGATCAGCTGGTAAACCCAACCCCTCCTTGTGCCTCAGCTGGAAGTAATGATGACTGTGAATTGTTTTTATCTTATTTTACCAATAAGGTGGTGTCAATCAGAGCCTCTATTACCCCCGTGGCCTCTTACTCAGAGGTTCCTCACCAGCAACAACAGAGTTTTAACCAGTTTTATCCCATCGACTTGTCTGAGCTTTTAAAAACAATATCACAAATGAGAGTGTCCTCCAGCCCACTTGATGTAATACCTACAAAGTTTTTACTAAAAGTAATAGATTCTGTTGGGCCCCATTTGATCTCTGTTTTCAACAGCTCCCTATCTACTGGTTGTGTCCCTGATTATTTTAAAACGGCTTGCGTGAACCCACTTTTAAAGAAACCTGGTTTAGATCCCTCCTTCCCACAAAATTTTAGACCAATTTCAAAACTGCCTTTTATTGCAAAGATTCTAGAAAGAATTGTGTCCAAACAGCTGCTCACTGTGCTGGAAAATAACAAAATATTTGAAAAGTTTCAGTCTGGTTTTAGGAAGTACCACAGCACTGAGACTGCCCTGCTTAAAGTCACCAATGACCTTTTAATGTCTGCTGATGAAGGCATGTGCTCAGTCCTTGTACTCCTGGACCTTAGCGCTGCTTTTGACACCATTGATCACAACATCATGTTAGACAGACTGAGGCACTGGGTGGGGATCTCTGGTACTGCTCTAGAATGGTTTTCATCCTACCTGTCAAATAGGAAGTTTTGCGTGTCTGTAAACAACTATGTCTCTTCATTCTGTCCAGTTAAATATGGTGTGCCTCAGGGGTCGGTCTTAGGACCCATTTTGTTTTCCTTGTATCTGCTTCCCCTTGGACATATTATCCATAAACATGGCATTTCTTTTCATATTTATGCTGATGACACACAAATATACTTGCCCGTCAGATCCACAGACCCTGGAATGCTGAGTTCACTTAACAACTGCCTTTGTGAAGTTAAAAAATGGATGTCAAATAATTTCCTCCAGCTGAACTCAGACAAAACAGAAATCCTGGTCATCGGGTCCCAGCAGATGGCAAATCAAATACTGCCATCTGCTGGTTCCCTAGTAAATCACATTAAGCCTGTGGCAAAGAACCTTGGCGTTTGGTTTGATAGTAATTTAAATTTCGAGCAGCACACCACAAAGCTTGTTCAATCATGTTTTTATCAACTTAGAAATATAGCTAAAATTCGATCTATGTTAACTTTTAAGGACACCGAGACCATTTTACACGCCTTCATCTCATCACGCCTGGATTATTGCAACAGCCTTTTCACCTGTTTAACCCAAAAATCTATTGATCGACTCCAGACTGTCCAGAACTCAGCTGCCAGGCTTTTAACCAGAACAAAGAAATATGACCACATTACTCCTATTTTAGCTTCATTACACTGGCTCCCAGTATGTTTTAGAATTGACTTTAAAATTCTATTGATCACTTTTAAAGCTCTTCATGGCCTCTCGCCTTGTTATATTTCTGACCTTTTAGTCCCATACGCACCAGCACATACCTTGAGATCCTCGGGCAGAGGTCTGTTGTCTGTTCCAGAGTCTCGACTGAAAACTAAAGGGGACAGAGCGTTTGCTGTCAGGGCCCCGAGGCTCTGGAACAGCCTGCCCGAGGAAATCAGGTCGGCTGAGTCAGTGAACTCTTTTAAGTCCCTTCTTAAAACATACTTTTATAGGAGAGCTTTTCCCGATCTTATTTGACTCTATTTTATCCCTTTTATTTTATTGTATTTTACTAATTTTATATTAAATTTTCATGCTCTTATCTTTTTTTGTATTATTCTTTACACTTGTTAAAGCACTTTGTAACTTGTTTTTGAAAAGTGCTCTACAAATAAGGATTATTATTATTATATTACACAGTCCCCTCTTAAGGCAGACCTTGTGGTTCTGCTGCTAGATGACTTCTGCTGTATAAAAGTACAGAGTGGTGGGGGAGCCTTCCCATTAATGATTTTAAAGATTAGGCATGCATCACTGTGTTTTAAAATATTTTCCCAATTGAGTAGGTTATAAGTATTAAGAATGTTACAGTGGTGGTAAAGTTGGGGTTTTTTGTCCAATACTTTAAGTGCTTGTTTGTAAAGTGATAAAATAGGCCTTAGTGTTGTACTGCATACCTGGGTCCAGCTTGTCATACAATATGTTAGCAATATGTTAGCAAAGTATAATGCAGTATAGGACAATATCACTAGTATGTCTAATAATTACAGTTTATAGTGATCAGTATGGATAGTGCTACCTGAAGTGTGAAACCTTACCTCCGTTATATTCACAGGTTTGAGGACTGTGAGTTGGACACAAGATGGCCACCACGGCCTGTCCCCGTCTCCCTTCAATTCTTAAACATCAGCTAAATATAGTGTCATCCACCTGGAAGTTTTATATTGCTGATGGTAAAAAAGTGATTTTCTTCCATCCTTCTGGATATTTTGACATTTTGATGCTATTTACAGAAGCCCAACAGTTCCCGCCAAGAGCAGCACTAGGAGACAGAGGCAAGGAAAAACTTCCTTTAAGAGGCAGAAACCTCGAGAAGAACCATGGCTCAGGGTGGGCGGCCATCTGCCTCGACTGGTTGGGGTGAAGGAGAGAGGGGGGGGGGGGGAGAGGGCAAGAGAGGAACAGAAAAAGAGAGGGATGGAAGGAGAGAGAGGGGAGGGAGGCAGCCTACACAATATCCACACAGAGGTACAGACAGTAAAGGTGATGTTGCTATAGACTAAATGAAAAATGGTACAGATATTTATAGTAGTGTTAATGATAACAATCGTAATGTTAATGATTATAATAATAATAACAATAGGACTAGTAACAATAGTCGTTGCAGCAGAGGGTGTCGAGCAGGAACACGGGGGCAGCAGGTGACCCGCAACCACAGATCCAGACTCCACAGCTCCAAATAACTAACTTTGGCGTGCATGGAGGACTCATCGGTAACATGTACAAACTGAAATCGATCTGATAAATAGGACTTAAACCAGCTTAGAGCGGTTCCTTTAATGCCAATGAAATGTTCCAGTCTCTGCAATAGGATCTGATGGTCAATGGTATCAAATGCAGCACTAAGATCTAATAAAACCAGTACAGAGACAAGTCCTTTGTCTGATGCAATAAGGAGGTCGTTAGTAATTTTCACCAGTGCTGTCTCTGTGCTATGATGAGCTCTAAATCCTGACTGAAAATCCTCAAATAAACTATTGCTCTGTAGAAAGTCACACAGCTGTTTAGCAACTGCTTTCTGCAGAACCTTAGAGAGAAATGGAAGGTTAGATATAGGTCTATAGTTGGCTAAAACATCCGGATCAAGTTTGGGCTTTTTCAGAAGAGGTTTAATTACAGCTACTTTAAAGTACTGTGGTACATAGCCTGTTGATAAAGATAGATTGATCATATCTAGTATAGAAGTGCTGACTAAGGGTAAAACATCTTTAAGCAGCCTAGTCGGGATGGGGTCTAAGAGGCAGGTTGATGGTTTAGATGAAGAAATTATTGAAGTTAGTTGGTAAAGATTGAGGGAAGCAAAACAGTCTAAACATGTATCTGGTTCTACAGCTGTTTCTAAGGTTCCTGAGTTAAGAGATAAGTCGGTGCCAGTTGAGGGCAGGTCTTGGTGAATTTTGTTTCTAATAGTTAGAATTTTATTATTAAAGAAGCTCATGAAGTCGTAACTACTGAGAGCTATGGGAATACTTGGCTCAATAGAGCTGTGACTCTCTGTCAGCCTGGCTACAGTGCTGAAAAGAAACCTGGGGTTGTTCCTATTTTCCTCTATTAATGACGAGTAGTACGCTGCTCTGGCATTACGGAGGGCCTTCCTATAAGTTTTAAGACTATCTTGCCAAATTAAACGAGAATTTTCCACTTTGGTGGAACGCCAATTCCTCTCAAGTTTCCGTGATATTTGCTTTAATTTGCGAGTTTCAGTATTATACCATGGAGCTAACCGTCTTTGTTTTAGTATTTTCTTTTTTAGAGGGGCTACAGAGTCGAGTGTCATTCGCAGCGAGCCTGCAGCACTATCAACAAGATGATCGATTTGGGAGGGACTGAAATTAGCATAGGAGTCCTCCGTTACTTTGTGACTAGATAATGAATTTAGAGCTGATGGAATCACATCCTTAAATTTAGCTACAGCACTATCAGACAGACATCTTGTATAGAAATTTTTGCCCAATGGCGAGTAGTTCAGCAATACAAACTCAAAAGTTATCAAACAGTGGTCGGACAAAGAGGGATTCTGTGGGAACACCACTAATTGTTCAATTTCAATACCATATACCAAAACAAGGTCGAGGGTGTGGTTAAAACAGTGAGTCGGTTCATAAACACTCTGAGAGAAGCCAATGGAATCTAACAGAGAGATAAACGCAGTACTGAAGCTGTCATTCTCAACGTCCACATGAATATTAAAATCTCCTACAATAATAACTTTGTCCGTTTTAAGGACTAAAGTTGACAAAAACTCTGCAAATTCAGATAAGAATTCAGAGTACGGGCCAGGTGCTCGGTACACTATAACAAAAAGAATTGGTTGCAGTGATTTCCAACTTGGGTGTGAAAGACTAAGAACAAGACTTTCAAATGAGTTATAGTTTAGTTTAGGTTTAGAGCTGATTAGTAGGCTAGAGTCAAAGATAGCTGCAACTCCACCTCCTCGGCCTGTGCCTCGAGGAATGTGAGTATTAATATGACTGGGAGGGGTGGATTCATTTAGGCTAACATATTCTCCATCACCCAGCCAGGTTTCAGTAAGACCAAATAAATCAATATCATAATCTGATATTAGTTCATTTACTAGTACACCTTTAGAAGAGAGAGATCTGATGTTTAAGAGTCCACATTTAACTCTCCTATTCGTTTGCACTATTGCTCTTGTGGTTTTAATTTTTATGAGGTTTTTATGCACAGCTCCTCTTCTGTTTACCTTTTTAAATAATTTCGATGGTCGGGGGGCAGACACCGTCACTATAGGATTTTCACTAAGTAACTCCTGAAATGGAGGAGCAGAGAAGTGTGTTAAACTGCGACTCTGCGTAGGGTTTTGGGTGGGTAACTGCTGAAAAAGAAGGGCAGAGAAGTGTGTTAAACTGCGACTCTGCCTCCTGGTCTCAACTCTGGGTTGTCATGGATTTGGTCCACTAATAAACTTGGCCAGATTTCTAGAAATGAGAGCTGCTCCTTCCCAAGTGGGATGGATGCCGTCTCTCCGGATCAGACCAGGTCTTCCCCAGAAAGTCTGCCAATGATCAACAAAGCCCACATCGTTTGCTGGACACCACCTCGACAACCAGCGGCGGAATGACAACATGCGGCTATACATGTCATCACTAGGGTCCAGAGAAAACTACTAATTCACTTCCTTACTTCCTCCTTTCCTCTTACATATTTATTTCTTCTTCTTACTTCCTCCTTTCCTTTCTCACTTCCTATTTTACCTCCTCACTTCCTCCTTCTCTTTCTTACTTCCTCCTTTCCTTCCTCGCTTCCTAGTTTTCTTCCTCACTTCCTCCTTCTACTCCTTACCTCCTTGTTGGGTCGGAAATAAGGACTGGCCGGGCCAGTGGAAGGCCAGGTCCCTACCCTAACGAACGTATTAAACTCAATAAAATTTGTCATTGGTGAATTTATTATCCTCTGCTGCCATCTAGTGGCCGTTTTATGTACTGTTTTTTACCAATTTAACCCTTTCAGTAATGTCACAATTGCTGTTATTTAGCATATTTATTGTTACAATTTATCCTTCTTTATATTTTTAACATTACCGGACTAGAAATTCACCAATATGTTTCAACTTCAGTCTCACTGTATTTTTTTTAAAAGTTATACAGGCATAATTTGACACCATTAAAACTTAAACACTTACAATTGTATTTTTTAAAAGAATTAATAAGGAATAACATGCTTGATAAATGCATAACATGATTCAATAAGGAATAACATGATTCACCAATTCCAACCATGAGGGTGCTGTGTCTGATACAAAGTTTTTAGTTTCTGCAGTGCAAAGCTTGGTTTCTTGCAGTACCTGGCCGTACCTTGCAGTACCAGGCGCCATTAATCACAATGTGTCATGATCTCATTCTTGGCCTCAGTTTGCCATGATCTCAGGCCTGGTGTACGTGACTTACAGCAGGTGCCTTACTACCATTGTTTATGTTACGGTTGGCTAGGTTTTGCCTGCGCTGCCTGAGCAGCTGCTCTGCTTATGTTGGCACATTAAAAAGGCACAGGTTCTTGAATAACACAGAATATGAGAATAAAATACGAGTTGGTAAACACTTATTAAACATTTAGTAGTCAAACTTACATTGAAAGAACAGCTGTGGTCAACACCTTTACCCAGCGAGACCACAGTCATTCTCCCAATGGCTACACTACAAACACTTCTGAGTAATACAACACTAGTACAGCATGGTGAGTTTTAGTTAAACTATAGCAAACCAACAAAGTGAGCAAACATGTCAATTTATGTCAACTTAAGAAACAACACAAGGAATTTTTCAACATCCTCCTTTCTCTCCTCACTTCCTATTTTACCTCCTCCTTTCATTCCTCACATCTTTCTTTACTTCCTCACTACCTCTTTTCTTCTTTTACTTATTAATTTCTTCCTTTACTTCCTTCTTTCCTTCCTCACTTCCTATTTTACTTCCTCCTTTCATTCCTCACTCCTTTCATTACTTCCTGACTAACTATTTTACTTCCTCACTTCCTCCTTTCTTCTTTTACTTATTAATTTCTTCCTTTTCTTACTTCCGCCTTTCCTTCCTCACTTCCTATTATTAGGAAAGGAGGAAGTAAGGAGGATGTAAGGAAGGAAAGCAGGAAGTGAGGAAGTAAAATAGGCAGTGAGGAAGGAAAGGACATAATAATATTCGTAATATGTAGTAATGCTGTAATAACGCTGTAATAACGCTGTAATAACTATTAACAGTGTAATAACACTGTAATAACGCTGTAATAATAATAACGCTGTAATAACGCTGTAATAATGCTGTAAAAACGCTGAAATAATGCTGTGATAACACTGTAATAACGCTGTATTAACACTGTAACAACGCTGTATTAACACTGTAACAATGCTGTAATAATGCTGTAATAACAATAACGCTGTAATAACAATAACGCTGTAATAACGCTGTAATAATGCTGTAATAATGCTGTAATAACAATAACGCTGTAATAACAAAACGCTGTAATAACGCTGTAATAACAATAACGCTGTAATAACGCTGTAATAATGCTGTAATAATGCTGTAATAACAATAACGCTGTAATAACAATAACGCTATAATAACTAATGACGCTGTAATAACGCTTTATAACTAAAAACACTGTAATAACGCTGTAATAATGCTATAATAACTAAAAACGCTGTAATAACGCTGTAATAACGCTATAATAACTAAAAACGCTGTAATAACGCTGTAATAACGCTGTAATAATGCTGTAATAACAATAACGCTGTAATAACAATAACGCTATAATAACTAATGACGCTGTAATAACGCTTTATAACTAAAAACACTGTAATAACGCTGTAATAACGCTATAATAACTAAAAACGCTGTAATAACGCTGTAATAACGCTATAATAACTAAAAACGCTGTAATAACGCTGTAATAACGCTGTAATAACAATAACGCTGTAATAACAATAACGCTATAATAACTAATGACACTGTAATAACGCTTTATAACTAAAAACACTGTAATAACGCTGTAATAACGCTATAATAACTAAAAACGCTGTAATAACGCTGTATTAACACTGTAACAACGCTGTAATAACTAATAACGCTGTAATAACGCTGTAATAATGCTGTAAAAACTCTATAATAACTAATGACGCTGTAATAACGCTTTATCACTAAAAACACTGTAATAACGCTGTAATAACGCTATAATAACTAAAAACACTGTAATAACGCTGTATTAACACTGTAATAACAATAACGCTGTAATAACACTGTAATAACTAATAACGCTGTAATAACACTGTAATAACTAATAACGCTGTAATAACACTGCAATAATGCTGTAATAACACTATAAAAACTAATAACACTGTAATAACACTGTAATAATGATATAATAATGCTGTAATAACAATAACGCTGTAATAACGGGGGTAGCGAGGTAGAGAGGTAGCAACAGTAGATATCGAGGAAACACAACCAATGCTGCAACATGTCCTCATACCTACACGACAAAAGAGGTCCCTTGTCAGTTGTCCCAAAACCACATAAGTTGAAGGGACAGGCGTACCGGACCCTTAACAATGTGACATAAATCACACGAAGTGAGTCACCTGACTTGAGTCACATGAGGTTAAACGCGTGGGTAACGTTGTGAAGCAGTCATCCTTTGGTTGGGTTCAGGCAACAAAACTACTTGGTTAGGTTTAGGAAAAGGGTTGGGCTAAAACTAAGTAAGTAAATGAGTGCAAATTAGACATTTCAAAGTCCAGAGACGAGCTGCTCTCTTTTTTCCAACACTGTCTACCCACTGAAGCAGCGGCAAAGTGAAAAAGCTTACAGCACCTGGTATTCCCAGGCGGTCTCCCATCCAAGTACTAACCAGGCCCGACCCTGCTTAGCTTCCGAGATCGGACGAGATCGGGCGTGTTCAGGGTGGTATGGCCGTAAGCCACAGGGGCCCCCACGAGCATCCCTTTTAAAGATGCCGTAACCTCAGCTTTGTCTAAAGAGGTAGCAACAGTAGATATCGAGGAAACACAACCAATGCTGCAACATGTCCTCATACCTACACGACAAAAGAGGTCCCTTGTCAGTTGTCCCAAAACCACATAAGTTGAAGGGACAGGCGTACCGGACCCTTAACAATGTGACATAAATCACACGAAGTGAGTCACCTGACTTGAGTCACATGAGGTTAAACGCGTGGGTAACGTTGTGAAGCAGTCATCCTTTGGTTGGGTTCAGGCAACAAAACTACTTGGTTAGGTTTAGGAAAAGGGTTGGGCTAAAACTAAGTAAGTAAATGAGTGCAAATTAGACATTTCAAAGTCCAGAGACGAGCTGCTCTCTTTTTTCCAACACTGTCTACCCACTGAAGCAGCGGCAAAGTGAAAAAGCTTACAGCACCTGGTATTCCCAGGCGGTCTCCCATCCAAGTACTAACCAGGCCCGACCCTGCTTAGCTTCCGAGATCGGACGAGATCGGGCGTGTTCAGGGTGGTATGGCCGTAAGCCACAGGGGCCCCCACGAGCATCCCTTTTAAAGATGCCGTAACCTCAGCTTTGTCTAAAGAGGTAGCAACAGTAGATATCGAGGAAACACAACCAATGCTGCAACATGTCCTCATACCTACACGACAAAAGAGGTCCCTTGTCAGTTGTCCCAAAACCACATAAGTTGAAGGGACAGGCGTACCGGACCCTTAACAATGTGACATAAATCACACGAAGTGAGTCACCTGACTTGAGTCACATGAGGTTAAACGCGTGGGTAACGTTGTGAAGCAGTCATCCTTTGGTTGGGTTCAGGCAACAAAACTACTTGGTTAGGTTTAGGAAAAGGGTTGGGCTAAAACTAAGTAAGTAAATGAGTGCAAATTAGACATTTCAAAGTCCAGAGACGAGCTGCTCTCTTTTTTCCAACACTGTCTACCCACTGAAGCAGCGGCAAAGTGAAAAAGCTTACAGCACCTGGTATTCCCAGGCGGTCTCCCATCCAAGTACTAACCAGGCCCGACCCTGCTTAGCTTCCGAGATCGGACGAGATCGGGCGTGTTCAGGGTGGTATGGCCGTAAGCCACAGGGGCCCCCACGAGCATCCCTTTTAAAGATGCCGTAACCTCAGCTTTGTCTAAAGAGGTAGCAACAGTAGATATCGAGGAAACACAACCAATGCTGCAACATGTCCTCATACCTACACGACAAAAGAGGTCCCTTGTCAGTTGTCCCAAAACCACATAAGTTGAAGGGACAGGCGTACCGGACCCTTAACAATGTGACATAAATCACACGAAGTGAGTCACCTGACTTGAGTCACATGAGGTTAAACGCGTGGGTAACGTTGTGAAGCAGTCATCCTTTGGTTGGGTTCAGGCAACAAAACTACTTGGTTAGGTTTAGGAAAAGGGTTGGGCTAAAACTAAGTAAGTAAATGAGTGCAAATTAGACATTTCAAAGTCCAGAGACGAGCTGCTCTCTTTTTTCCAACACTGTCTACCCACTGAAGCAGCGGCAAAGTGAAAAAGCTTACAGCACCTGGTATTCCCAGGCGGTCTCCCATCCAAGTACTAACCAGGCCCGACCCTGCTTAGCTTCCGAGATCGGACGAGATCGGGCGTGTTCAGGGTGGTATGGCCGTAAGCCACAGGGGCCCCCACGAGCATCCCTTTTAAAGATGCCGTAACCTCAGCTTTGTCTAAAGAGGTAGCAACAGTAGATATCGAGGAAACACAACCAATGCTGCAACATGTCCTCATACCTACACGACAAAAGAGGTCCCTTGTCAGTTGTCCCAAAACCACATAAGTTGAAGGGACAGGCGTACCGGACCCTTAACAATGTGACATAAATCACACGAAGTGAGTCACCTGACTTGAGTCACATGAGGTTAAACGCGTGGGTAACGTTGTGAAGCAGTCATCCTTTGGTTGGGTTCAGGCAACAAAACTACTTGGTTAGGTTTAGGAAAAGGGTTGGGCTAAAACTAAGTAAGTAAATGAGTGCAAATTAGACATTTCAAAGTCCAGAGACGAGCTGCTCTCTTTTTTCCAACACTGTCTACCCACTGAAGCAGCGGCAAAGTGAAAAAGCTTACAGCACCTGGTATTCCCAGGCGGTCTCCCATCCAAGTACTAACCAGGCCCGACCCTGCTTAGCTTCCGAGATCGGACGAGATCGGGCGTGTTCAGGGTGGTATGGCCGTAAGCCACAGGGGCCCCCACGAGCATCCCTTTTAAAGATGCCGTAACCTCAGCTTTGTCTAAAGAGGTAGCAACAGTAGATATCGAGGAAACACAACCAATGCTGCAACATGTCCTCATACCTACACGACAAAAGAGGTCCCTTGTCAGTTGTCCCAAAACCACATAAGTTGAAGGGACAGGCGTACCGGACCCTTAACAATGTGACATAAATCACACGAAGTGAGTCACCTGACTTGAGTCACATGAGGTTAAACGCGTGGGTAACGTTGTGAAGCAGTCATCCTTTGGTTGGGTTCAGGCAACAAAACTACTTGGTTAGGTTTAGGAAAAGGGTTGGGCTAAAACTAAGTAAGTAAATGAGTGCAAATTAGACATTTCAAAGTCCAGAGACGAGCTGCTCTCTTTTTCCAACACTGTCTACCCACTGAAGCAGCGGCAAAGTGAAAAAGCTTACAGCACCTGGTATTCCCAGGCGGTCTCCCATCCAAGTACTAACCAGGCCCGACCCTGCTTAGCTTCCGAGATCGGACGAGATCGGGCGTGTTCAGGGTGGTATGGCCGTAAGCCACAGGGGCCCCCACGAGCATCCCTTTTAAAGATGCCGTAACCTCAGCTTTGTCTAAAGAGGTAGCAACAGTAGATATCGAGGAAACACAACCAATGCTGCAACATGTCCTCATACCTACACGACAAAAGAGGTCCCTTGTCAGTTGTCCCAAAACCACATAAGTTGAAGGGACAGGCGTACCGGACCCTTAACAATGTGACATAAATCACACGAAGTGAGTCACCTGACTTGAGTCACATGAGGTTAAACGCGTGGGTAACGTTGTGAAGCAGTCATCCTTTGGTTGGGTTCAGGCAACAAAACTACTTGGTTAGGTTTAGGAAAAGGGTTGGGCTAAAACTAAGTAAGTAAATGAGTGCAAATTAGACATTTCAAAGTCCAGAGACGAGCTGCTCTCTTTTTTCCAACACTGTCTACCCACTGAAGCAGCGGCAAAGTGAAAAAGCTTACAGCACCTGGTATTCCCAGGCGGTCTCCCATCCAAGTACTAACCAGGCCCGACCCTGCTTAGCTTCCGAGATCGGACGAGATCGGGCGTGTTCAGGGTGGTATGGCCGTAAGCCACAGGGGCCCCCACGAGCATCCCTTTTAAAGATGCCGTAACCTCAGCTTTGTCTAAAGAGGTAGCAACAGTAGATATCGAGGAAACACAACCAATGCTGCAACATGTCCTCATACCTACACGACAAAAGAGGTCCCTTGTCAGTTGTCCCAAAACCACATAAGTTGAAGGGACAGGCGTACCGGACCCTTAACAATGTGACATAAATCACACGAAGTGAGTCACCTGACTTGAGTCACATGAGGTTAAACGCGTGGGTAACGTTGTGAAGCAGTCATCCTTTGGTTGGGTTCAGGCAACAAAACTACTTGGTTAGGTTTAGGAAAAGGGTTGGGCTAAAACTAAGTAAGTAAATGAGTGCAAATTAGACATTTCAAAGTCCAGAGACGAGCTGCTCTCTTTTTTCCAACACTGTCTACCCACTGAAGCAGCGGCAAAGTGAAAAAGCTTACAGCACCTGGTATTCCCAGGCGGTCTCCCATCCAAGTACTAACCAGGCCCGACCCTGCTTAGCTTCCGAGATCGGACGAGATCGGGCGTGTTCAGGGTGGTATGGCCGTAAGCCACAGGGGCCCCCACGAGCATCCCTTTTAAAGATGCCGTAACCTCAGCTTTGTCTAAAGAGGTAGCAACAGTAGATATCGAGGAAACACAACCAATGCTGCAACATGTCCTCATACCTACACGACAAAAGAGGTCCCTTGTCAGTTGTCCCAAAACCACATAAGTTGAAGGGACAGGCGTACCGGACCCTTAACAATGTGACATAAATCACACGAAGTGAGTCACCTGACTTGAGTCACATGAGGTTAAACGCGTGGGTAACGTTGTGAAGCAGTCATCCTTTGGTTGGGTTCAGGCAACAAAACTACTTGGTTAGGTTTAGGAAAAGGGTTGGGCTAAAACTAAGTAAGTAAATGAGTGCAAATTAGACATTTCAAAGTCCAGAGACGAGCTGCTCTCTTTTTTCCAACACTGTCTACCCACTGAAGCAGCGGCAAAGTGAAAAAGCTTACAGCACCTGGTATTCCCAGGCGGTCTCCCATCCAAGTACTAACCAGGCCCGACCCTGCTTAGCTTCCGAGATCGGACGAGATCGGGCGTGTTCAGGGTGGTATGGCCGTAAGCCACAGGGGCCCCCACGAGCATCCCTTTTAAAGATGCCGTAACCTCAGCTTTGTCTAAAGAGGTAGCAACAGTAGATATCGAGGAAACACAACCAATGCTGCAACATGTCCTCATACCTACACGACAAAAGAGGTCCCTTGTCAGTTGTCCCAAAACCACATAAGTTGAAGGGACAGGCGTACCGGACCCTTAACAATGTGACATAAATCACACGAAGTGAGTCACCTGACTTGAGTCACATGAGGTTAAACGCGTGGGTAACGTTGTGAAGCAGTCATCCTTTGGTTGGGTTCAGGCAACAAAACTACTTGGTTAGGTTTAGGAAAAGGGTTGGGCTAAAACTAAGTAAGTAAATGAGTGCAAATTAGACATTTCAAAGTCCAGAGACGAGCTGCTCTCTTTTTTCCAACACTGTCTACCCACTGAAGCAGCGGCAAAGTGAAAAAGCTTACAGCACCTGGTATTCCCAGGCGGTCTCCCATCCAAGTACTAACCAGGCCCGACCCTGCTTAGCTTCCGAGATCGGACGAGATCGGGCGTGTTCAGGGTGGTATGGCCGTAAGCCACAGGGGCCCCCACGAGCATCCCTTTTAAAGATGCCGTAACCTCAGCTTTGTCTAAAGAGGTAGCAACAGTAGATATCGAGGAAACACAACCAATGCTGCAACATGTCCTCATACCTACACGACAAAAGAGGTCCCTTGTCAGTTGTCCCAAAACCACATAAGTTGAAGGGACAGGCGTACCGGACCCTTAACAATGTGACATAAATCACACGAAGTGAGTCACCTGACTTGAGTCACATGAGGTTAAACGCGTGGGTAACGTTGTGAAGCAGTCATCCTTTGGTTGGGTTCAGGCAACAAAACTACTTGGTTAGGTTTAGGAAAAGGGTTGGGCTAAAACTAAGTAAGTAAATGAGTGCAAATTAGACATTTCAAAGTCCAGAGACGAGCTGCTCTCTTTTTTCCAACACTGTCTACCCACTGAAGCAGCGGCAAAGTGAAAAAGCTTACAGCACCTGGTATTCCCAGGCGGTCTCCCATCCAAGTACTAACCAGGCCCGACCCTGCTTAGCTTCCGAGATCGGACGAGATCGGGCGTGTTCAGGGTGGTATGGCCGTAAGCCACAGGGGCCCCCACGAGCATCCCTTTTAAAGATGCCGTAACCTCAGCTTTGTCTAAAGAGGTAGCAACAGTAGATATCGAGGAAACACAACCAATGCTGCAACATGTCCTCATACCTACACGACAAAAGAGGTCCCTTGTCAGTTGTCCCAAAACCACATAAGTTGAAGGGACAGGCGTACCGGACCCTTAACAATGTGACATAAATCACACGAAGTGAGTCACCTGACTTGAGTCACATGAGGTTAAACGCGTGGGTAACGTTGTGAAGCAGTCATCCTTTGGTTGGGTTCAGGCAACAAAACTACTTGGTTAGGTTTAGGAAAAGGGTTGGGCTAAAACTAAGTAAGTAAATGAGTGCAAATTAGACATTTCAAAGTCCAGAGACGAGCTGCTCTCTTTTTTCCAACACTGTCTACCCACTGAAGCAGCGGCAAAGTGAAAAAGCTTACAGCACCTGGTATTCCCAGGCGGTCTCCCATCCAAGTACTAACCAGGCCCGACCCTGCTTAGCTTCCGAGATCGGACGAGATCGGGCGTGTTCAGGGTGGTATGGCCGTAAGCCACAGGGGCCCCCACGAGCATCCCTTTTAAAGATGCCGTAACCTCAGCTTTGTCTAAAGAGGTAGCAACAGTAGATATCGAGGAAACACAACCAATGCTGCAACATGTCCTCATACCTACACGACAAAAGAGGTCCCTTGTCAGTTGTCCCAAAACCACATAAGTTGAAGGGACAGGCGTACCGGACCCTTAACAATGTGACATAAATCACACGAAGTGAGTCACCTGACTTGAGTCACATGAGGTTAAACGCGTGGGTAACGTTGTGAAGCAGTCATCCTTTGGTTGGGTTCAGGCAACAAAACTACTTGGTTAGGTTTAGGAAAAGGGTTGGGCTAAAACTAAGTAAGTAAATGAGTGCAAATTAGACATTTCAAAGTCCAGAGACGAGCTGCTCTCTTTTTTCCAACACTGTCTACCCACTGAAGCAGCGGCAAAGTGAAAAAGCTTACAGCACCTGGTATTCCCAGGCGGTCTCCCATCCAAGTACTAACCAGGCCCGACCCTGCTTAGCTTCCGAGATCGGACGAGATCGGGCGTGTTTTTTTTTTTTTTTTTTTATCTTATTATGAAAATATCATTTTTCAAAGCATCTTTACATTATTTACAACATATTAGTCAAAAACACTGAAAAAAAAACACTGAAAAAAGGATTGTGTAAGACAAAAAGATTTTCAAACAAATTGGGACTTGACTCTAAAACAACAAAACATACTTAGGGACCAAACACCAAAGAGCGGACAAAAATTTTGTCTGACTTACCCTTACTCTGAGGCAAAATTGTTCACAATAACAGGAACCCGAGTAAGTTAAAGTGCAAAGCTTAGACACACCACGAGAATCTATCTTAATGTAATAGTCACTTAATCTACCAAACA
This sequence comes from Micropterus salmoides, assembly GCF_014851395.1. NCBI lineage: Eukaryota > Metazoa > Chordata > Actinopteri > Centrarchiformes > Centrarchidae > Micropterus > Micropterus salmoides. The sequence continues at coordinate 6,517,739 of NW_024040817.1, forward strand.
TTAAAAATGAGTAAGCACCTCTGTATGCATCATTATTATCAAAACACCCCAAAACCATTGGTGCTCATGATGATAAATTCCCACATCATTCAAATTGCACAAAACACCCTTCTTTCCTCCTTACCCTTAGAAGGCAAAGGCTAATGTCTTCCCATTCACTTCATGCAGCAAGGTTGTATGTGTCATGAAACAGCTCTTGAAGAGTTCATTATCTGCGGCATACAGCAGCCTCAAGTGTGCCTTTAAGATGTTCGCAAAAAGTCTTTCAGTACTTATGTCCTTGTTCTCATAGAGAGCAAAATTCCTCCTCATCCAGGCTGCATTCCTTGCAAAAGCCAGGACCGTGTTAATTAATAGATTGTTTCTCTTTTGAGCCTTCCCCTGAAGTCCAAACAGATAAGTCCAGTCCCATTGGGCCTCTGTGAGTTCATTCAGGCCACAGTGGTCAGTGAGGAGAGTCTTGACCCTTTCCCTGTGTGCAGTGAGGGATGTGCACCTAAGAAGCAGGTGCTCAATATCCTCATCTTCTAATCTACATACCGCACATTGTCTCTGATACACATTCTTGTGGATTTGATGCAGGACAATGCCAGTGAAAATCCTTCTGTGCCTTATTCTGAAATCCAAATGAAAAATGTTTGATGTCATATAGGAAATGTTTATGTTTTTCCAGATGGTGCTGATTTCATAAGTGGGAAAAATCCCTTTCCAGACTCTTTCTGAGGCTGGTCTCTTCACAATTTTGGAAATAGCGAGCATATACCAGATCTTTGTCTTAACAGTTACAGTGTTCATGGTCCTGTCTCCGAGGCACAGGAGGAAACTCAAGGCATTGTCCTGCTTCTTACAGTTACTCTTTTGGAGCAGGCCCCTCCACTCAGGCAGGAGACTCTGCTCAAACCTGTCACCCAGTGTTGCAATTTGTTGTTTTCTATATTTGACCTTGAGGAATCTCATTCTCTCCAACACTTTCTCAAGGTCAAAGTTCCCTTTACTATCTACAACCTGACCCACCCTTGTCAGACCAGCAGCCACCAAGTGTCTGCTGACCAGACACTTCCCATGATGAGTAAAGCAGGGGTTTGAAAGGAAAGGTAACTGCAACACATGCTCTTTCTCACTGCACTCTGGCTTAAGGTGGGGCAGAAACTTGCCCCATGCCTCTAGCACCTCACGGTAGAATCCCGGCAAGGCACCATGGGTTTTCCCGGGGAAGAAGGTACACAGGTTGTATGCGTCCTTTTCCCCATACTCTGCCAGACAACCAGCCAGTGAGTCTTCCCATGGGTGCTGCCTGGTCGAATCCAAGAACTTGCTAATCAGTTTTACCCTCAGTGCATCTTTTTTGGCACTTATGTCAATTAGTCCTAATCCCCCCTCCCTTTTATTTGCAATTAACACCCTGTGAGCGATCAGATTTCCCTTGCCCCTCCAGAGAAATGAGGAGATGGCCTTGTTTAGCGCATTCAGTGCCCAACTCGGCAGCTCACAGCTTCCCAAAACATGATTAATTTTTGACAGTATCAGAGCATTAGTTACAATAACCTTACCCCTCAGATTAAGCCCCCTCCCTCTCCACAGATTTAACACTCCATTCACTTTTTTTAACACTTTCACCCATGTTCTGTCCCTGGCTTGCCCTTCATTTTTACCAATAAACACACCCAATATTTCTCTAGAATCTTCTGTTTCAGTAAATCCCCATTTATTTACCCCCCCCGTGTTCCGCCCACAAAACATTATCTCTGATTTGCTTTTGTTTATTTTGGCTCCAGAGGCAGTTTCATAGGTTTTTAAATGCTGCAGTACTTTATCTATGCTGTCCTCGCTGGTAACCATAATGTTTATGTCATCTGCATATTGCATTATTCTGATCTCTGTACCCATTGATGTAAAAACTCCTTTGATGTTCTTGTCCTGCTGTATCTTTAAAGCCAGGGGCTCTACTACCAAACTGTACAGTAGAGAGGAGAGCGGGCACCCCTGTCTCACCGACCTTCTGAGTTGGAAGTCTTTGGTGAGGAGCCCATTGCACTTTACACAGCTGTATGCATTTTTATACAGAAGTCTGATCCACCGAATAATCTTTGGTCCAAAACCAAATTTCTCAAGCGTCATCCAGAGAAAAGGATGCTCAACTTTGTCAAAAGCTTTCTCTAAGTCAACTCCCAGCAATATGCCCCCCTGTGCTGACATAATTCTGACTGTGTCCCTGATGGTCCCTATAGTATCTGCAATGTCTCTTCCCGGTATACTATAGGCTTGAGTGGGTCCTACGATCGAGCCAATCACTGTTTTAATTCTATTTGCTAGGATTTTGGTTAAAATTTTGTAGTCCGTATTGAGTAAACTGATTGGTCTGTAATTTTCAAGTTTGTCCTTATCACCCTTGTTTTTGAATACCAAAGTTATTATACCTTTTGTGAGTGACTTTGGAGTTAACTGGCTAAGTTCAATGCTATTATACAATTTAAACAACAGGGGGGCAAGTTGATCTTTAAAAGCAAGATAAAATTCAGCTGAGAGGCCATCTTCTCCTGGGCTTTTGTTTTTATTTAAGCTACTGATCGCCATCTCCACTTCTTCTATTGAGATAGGGCCATCGCACCATTCTCTATCTTCAGGTACCAGTTGTTTTTCTACACATCTTAATATATCCTGGGAATGTTGTTCATTACATGTATCATTTGTAAATAATTTTTCATAGAATGTATGCACTATATCTAGGATACCTTCTTGCTCAGTGGTTACCTCACCTGCATTGTTTTTAAGTTGTGCAAAGACTGCTTTATTTTGTTTTTCTTTTCTAGTCCAAGGAAGAAAGCAGTACACTTCTCCCCCTCCAAAACATTTTTAACTCTGCTTCTGATGGCAGCACCTCTACATCTTTTTTGTTCAATGTCATCGAGTTTTGCTTTATACATCTCATACTTTTCACAATTTCTCTTTGGGTGTTGATCCAATAAAAACAATTCTTTTGAAAGGAGATCTCTTAAAGATCTCTCTTCCGTGTCTTCCACCCACCTCTTTCTTTTACTATAGTTAATGCAGGACCTTTTAACTCGTTTCTTTATGCCATCCCATCTTTCAATATGATTTTCTTCTACATCTAATTCTTCAGTTATATTACATAACAATTTCTTAATCTTCTCCCTAAACGAAGAGTCTTCCAAGAGGCTGGTGTTGAAGCACCAGGTGCCCCCACCTTTAGCTCCTCTGGCATATCCCAATTGCCAGCATAAATATGCATGGTCACTCCACTTGTTGAACACATACCGTAGATTATTCATAGTTTTAACTGCACCAGAGGAGGCCAAACAGAGATCAACTCTGGACTGTCTCATGACTCCCATTACTACCTGCCTTCTGGAGAATGCCCTCTCTGCAGGATTTAACACTCTCCATACTTCCACTAGGTTGTGTTCATCTATTAAATTCCTTAATGCTGTTCTACTACAATCATTTTTAAATGTATTGTTTATAGAAACATCGCATTTTGTCAATGCCACATTGAAATCACCCGTAATCATCACATTTTTACAAACCCATCTCTTTAAGCTGATAAACAATAGTTTTCTATCACCCTCTGTTTGCTGCATATACATTTATAATTCTGTACTCCTCACTATTTGTAGAGAAGTCTATAATTAGAACTCTACCTTGATCATCTTTATATATTTCATTTATATTTGCAACAGTATTCTCTTTAAAAAGGATGGCCACCCCACAAGATTTATCTGAGCCAAAGTTTGAATAAATCGGACCATCCCAGCATTTGGTTGCATAATGAAGACTGTCTTGATCCCACCAAGTTTCCTGTAGACATAAAATATCTACCTTTAAAGTTGTTAAGACGGAATCTATTTTGGCTTTAGTGCGGAGACCATTGACATTAAGAGATGTCACGTGCAGCATGAGCAGAGTAAAGGTTAGTGTGATTTGGACTGTCATTTATTGCTTACTATTTTTTCCTTGTTTCTTTTATTTCTTATTCTACTTTTCCTTTCATTGTGCCTTTTCCTTACATTGGTAAATTGGGTAACCTCCATTTCTGAGCTGGTGCCCGAATCATCATCATCTATTCCAGGGAATATGAAAACTGTGCGCTGCTGATTTGAGGGTTTTAGCTGAGAGGAGTCAGACTGAGAAGGCTCCAGCTGAGAAGGCTCCAGCTGAGAAGGCTCCGGCTGAGCGCACGGTAACCCGGAGGATTGTGCCTCATCTGGTGTACTTGCATCTTCTGGGATAACCACAGGACTTATATTGTTTTCCAGAGCGGACTCTTTTACAAACACAGCCTGTCCACTCTCTCTTTCTGGGCTCACTGCGTGTCTATCCAGAGTTACACCCTCCCAACTGGACTCCAGCTGTGGGATCACTTTGCCTTTGCCAACCAGAGCTTCCCCTGCAGCGGGCTGACTTTCAGCCTCTGCACCCGGGTCTGCCCACTTGTTCTGATGAGCCACATCTTCCACCTCTGATGCACTCATTTCACCCTCTCCTCTCTCAGCTCTCATCACAGTACAGGGGAGATTCGTGCCCCAGCTCAGAAAGAACACCACCCTCCTCATCACTCTGATTACAGATGCACTCTGTCATTAAATTGTGGCATAAAGAGCACTTTTGTGCAGTCCTACCGTGACACTCTCTGGCATAATGCCCCTGCTCGCCACACTTATGGCAATAGAATTCCGGACACTCCCGCAGGACGTGGCCCGGCTGAATGCAAAGTCTACACACCTTAACCTGTCTGTCATGTATTACCCGAAAAAACTCTGTTCCTGAGACAGTCTCAAACTTAGCCGAATATGGCAGTGATTGTACCTGTTTGTTGAATTTTACTCTCATGAAGCGAGTCCCGTCAGCAATTGTAGTCCCTGGCCACATCCTACGCTTTATGGGAGAGGTGGCCGAGACTCCCCAGCCTTTGAGTTTCTCCAAGATGTCCTCATCTGTGACGTAGGCTGGCAGATTTAGAAAAGACACCACCAGCTCGTTGTTGCTCAGCTCCTTTGCAAAGACGTTGACATCCCCGATTTTCAGACCCTCCAGCAGTCGTTTCTTCCCTTCCGGATGGTTCATGGTCATCTCATATTTTCCTTCCCCCGTCGCTCTGCATGCCATCAGCCCACCGCACAGAAGTCTCACCGTTCTCATCAGTTCAGACGTGGAGACCTTGTCGCTGCCCTGTAGCTCCACACAGACGGTCAGTTCCTTCTCGTATTTCTTTCCCACCATTTCATTGCTCACTTGATTAATGTCCTTGCTGTTGACCAGTTTACCATGGCCATTCTTCTGTATGTTTGTCACTTTTACACTTGCTGTATCCGCCATTTTGTCTATCCGCTTTAGCTTTTAAAGTTCACAAAACTCAGGGAGAAAAACGATTTATGTTCCCCCAAACAGTGAAGCACTGCTGGGGGACACACCGCAAACAAAAAAGGAGAAAAACAAAAGAAAAATCTCCACAGAAACTTACATCAAAGAAAAAGCACACAGTCAAACAAACAAAATCCTCCTCTGCCACGCCCTTCAAAAGAGACCAGTCCACTTTCTCACACACTGTAGGGGTGTTCAGGGTGGTATGGCCGTAAGCCACAGGGGCCCCCACGAGCATCCCTTTTAAAGATGCCGTAACCTCAGCTTTGTCTAAAGAGGTAGCAACAGTAGATATCGAGGAAACACAACCAATGCTGCAACATGTCCTCATACCTACACGACAAAAGAGGTCCCTTGTCAGTTGTCCCAAAACCACATAAGTTGAAGGGACAGGCGTACCGGACCCTTAACAATGTGACATAAATCACACGAAGTGAGTCACCTGACTTGAGTCACATGAGGTTAAACGCGTGGGTAACGTTGTGAAGCAGTCATCCTTTGGTTGGGTTCAGGCAACAAAACTACTTGGTTAGGTTTAGGAAAAGGGTTGGGCTAAAACTAAGTAAGTAAATGAGTGCAAATTAGACATTTCAAAGTCCAGAGACGAGCTGCTCTCTTTTTTCCAACACTGTCTACCCACTGAAGCAGCGGCAAAGTGAAAAAGCTTACAGCACCTGGTATTCCCAGGCGGTCTCCCATCCAAGTACTAACCAGGCCCGACCCTGCTTAGCTTCCGAGATCGGACGAGATCGGGCGTGTTCAGGGTGGTATGGCCGTAAGCCACAGGGGCCCCCACGAGCATCCCTTTTAAAGATGCCGTAACCTCAGCTTTGTCTAAAGAGGTAGCAACAGTAGATATCGAGGAAACACAACCAATGCTGCAACATGTCCTCATACCTACACGACAAAAGAGGTCCCTTGTCAGTTGTCCCAAAACCACATAAGTTGAAGGGACAGGCGTACCGGACCCTTAACAATGTGACATAAATCACACGAAGTGAGTCACCTGACTTGAGTCACATGAGGTTAAACGCGTGGGTAACGTTGTGAAGCAGTCATCCTTTGGTTGGGTTCAGGCAACAAAACTACTTGGTTAGGTTTAGGAAAAGGGTTGGGCTAAAACTAAGTAAGTAAATGAGTGCAAATTAGACATTTCAAAGTCCAGAGACGAGCTGCTCTCTTTTTTCCAACACTGTCTACCCACTGAAGCAGCGGCAAAGTGAAAAAGCTTACAGCACCTGGTATTCCCAGGCGGTCTCCCATCCAAGTACTAACCAGGCCCGACCCTGCTTAGCTTCCGAGATCGGACGAGATCGGGCGTGTTCAGGGTGGTATGGCCGTAAGCCACAGGGGCCCCCACGAGCATCCCTTTTAAAGATGCCGTAACCAGCTTTGTCTAAAGAGGTAGCAACAGTAGATATCGAGGAAACACAACCAATGCTGCAACATGTCCTCATACCTACACGACAAAAGAGGTCCCTTGTCAGTTGTCCCAAAACCACATAAGTTGAAGGGACAGGCGTACCGGACCCTTAACAATGTGACATAAATCACACGAAGTGAGTCACCTGACTTGAGTCACATGAGGTTAAACGCGTGGGTAACGTTGTGAAGCAGTCATCCTTTGGTTGGGTTCAGGCAACAAAACTACTTGGTTAGGTTTAGGAAAAGGGTTGGGCTAAAACTAAGTAAGTAAATGAGTGCAAATTAGACATTTCAAAGTCCAGAGACGAGCTGCTCTCTTTTTTCCAACACTGTCTACCCACTGAAGCAGCGGCAAAGTGAAAAAGCTTACAGCACCTGGTATTCCCAGGCGGTCTCCCATCCAAGTACTAACCAGGCCCGACCCTGCTTAGCTTCCGAGATCGGACGAGATCGGGCGTGTTCAGGGTGGTATGGCCGTAAGCCACAGGGGCCCCCACGAGCATCCCTTTTAAAGATGCCGTAACCTCAGCTTTGTCTAAAGAGGTAGCAACAGTAGATATCGAGGAAACACAACCAATGCTGCAACATGTCCTCATACCTACACGACAAAAGAGGTCCCTTGTCAGTTGTCCCAAAACCACATAAGTTGAAGGGACAGGCGTACCGGACCCTTAACAATGTGACATAAATCACACGAAGTGAGTCACCTGACTTGAGTCACATGAGGTTAAACGCGTGGGTAACGTTGTGAAGCAGTCATCCTTTGGTTGGGTTCAGGCAACAAAACTACTTGGTTAGGTTTAGGAAAAGGGTTGGGCTAAAACTAAGTAAGTAAATGAGTGCAAATTAGACATTTCAAAGTCCAGAGACGAGCTGCTCTCTTTTTTCCAACACTGTCTACCCACTGAAGCAGCGGCAAAGTGAAAAAGCTTACAGCACCTGGTATTCCCAGGCGGTCTCCCATCCAAGTACTAACCAGGCCCGACCCTGCTTAGCTTCCGAGATCGGACGAGATCGGGCGTGTTCAGGGTGGTATGGCCGTAAGCCACAGGGGCCCCCACGAGCATCCCTTTTAAAGATGCCGTAACCTCAGCTTTGTCTAAAGAGGTAGCAACAGTAGATATCGAGGAAACACAACCAATGCTGCAACATGTCCTCATACCTACACGACAAAAGAGGTCCCTTGTCAGTTGTCCCAAAACCACATAAGTTGAAGGGACAGGCGTACCGGACCCTTAACAATGTGACATAAATCACACGAAGTGAGTCACCTGACTTGAGTCACATGAGGTTAAACGCGTGGGTAACGTTGTGAAGCAGTCATCCTTTGGTTGGGTTCAGGCAACAAAACTACTTGGTTAGGTTTAGGAAAAGGGTTGGGCTAAAACTAAGTAAGTAAATGAGTGCAAATTAGACATTTCAAAGTCCAGAGACGAGCTGCTCTCTTTTTTCCAACACTGTCTACCCACTGCAGCGGCAAAGTGAAAAAGCTTACAGCACCTGGTATTCCCAGGCGGTCTCCCATCCAAGTACTAACCAGGCCCGACCCTGCTTAGCTTCCGAGATCGGACGAGATCGGGCGTGTTCAGGGTGGTATGGCCGTAAGCCACAGGGGCCCCCACGAGCATCCCTTTTAAAGATGCCGTAACCTCAGCTTTGTCTAAAGAGGTAGCAACAGTAGATATCGAGGAAACACAACCAATGCTGCAACATGTCCTCATACCTACACGACAAAAGAGGTCCCTTGTCAGTTGTCCCAAAACCACATAAGTTGAAGGGACAGGCGTACCGGACCCTTAACAATGTGACATAAATCACACGAAGTGAGTCACCTGACTTGAGTCACATGAGGTTAAACGCGTGGGTAACGTTGTGAAGCAGTCATCCTTTGGTTGGGTTCAGGCAACAAAACTACTTGGTTAGGTTTAGGAAAAGGGTTGGGCTAAAACTAAGTAAGTAAATGAGTGCAAATTAGACATTTCAAAGTCCAGAGACGAGCTGCTCTCTTTTTTCCAACACTGTCTACCCACTGAAGCAGCGGCAAAGTGAAAAACTTACAGCACCTGGTATTCCCAGGCGGTCTCCCATCCAAGTACTAACCAGGCCCGACCCTGCTTAGCTTCCGAGATCGGACGAGATCGGGCGTGTTCAGGGTGGTATGGCCGTAAGCCACAGGGGCCCCCACGAGCATCCCTTTTAAAGATGCCGTAACCTCAGCTTTGTCTAAAGAGGTAGCAACAGTAGATATCGAGGAAACACAACCAATGCTGCAACATGTCCTCATACCTACACGACAAAAGAGTCCCTTGTCAGTTGTCCCAAAACCACATAAGTTGAAGGGACAGGCGTACCGGACCCTTAACAATGTGACATAAATCACACGAAGTGAGTCACCTGACTTGAGTCACATGAGGTTAAACGCGTGGGTAACGTTGTGAAGCAGTCATCCTTTGGTTGGGTTCAGGCAACAAAACTACTTGGTTAGGTTTAGGAAAAGGGTTGGGCTAAAACTAAGTAAGTAAATGAGTGCAAATTAGACATTTCAAAGTCCAGAGACGAGCTGCTCTCTTTTTTCCAACACTGTCTACCCACTGAAGCAGCGGCAAAGTGAAAAAGCTTACAGCACCTGGTATTCCCAGGCGGTCTCCCATCCAAGTACTAACCAGGCCCGACCCTGCTTAGCTTCCGAGATCGGACGAGATCGGGCGTGTTCAGGGTGGTATGGCCGTAAGCCACAGGGGCCCCCACGAGCATCCCTTTTAAAGATGCCGTAACCTCAGCTTTGTCTAAAGAGGTAGCAACAGTAGATATCGAGGAAACACAACCAATGCTGCAACATGTCCTCATACCTACACGACAAAAGAGGTCCCTTGTCAGTTGTCCCAAAACCACATAAGTTGAAGGGACAGGCGTACCGGACCCTTAACAATGTGACATAAATCACACGAAGTGAGTCACCTGACTTGAGTCACATGAGGTTAAACGCGTGGGTAACGTTGTGAAGCAGTCATCCTTTGGTTGGGTTCAGGCAACAAAACTACTTGGTTAGGTTTAGGAAAAGGGTTGGGCTAAAACTAAGTAAGTAAATGAGTGCAAATTAGACATTTCAAAGTCCAGAGACGAGCTGCTCTCTTTTTTCCAACACTGTCTACCCACTGAAGCAGCGGCAAAGTGAAAAAGCTTACAGCACCTGGTATTCCCAGGCGGTCTCCCATCCAAGTACTAACCAGGCCCGACCCTGCTTAGCTTCCGAGATCGGACGAGATCGGGCGTGTTCAGGGTGGTATGGCCGTAAGCCACAGGGGCCCCCACGAGCATCCCTTTTAAAGATGCCGTAACCTCAGCTTTGTCTAAAGAGGTAGCAACAGTAGATATCGAGGAAACACAACCAATGCTGCAACATGTCCTCATACCTACACGACAAAAGAGGTCCCTTGTCAGTTGTCCCAAAACCACATAAGTTGAAGGGACAGGCGTACCGGACCCTTAACAATGTGACATAAATCACACGAAGTGAGTCACCTGACTTGAGTCACATGAGGTTAAACGCGTGGGTAACGTTGTGAAGCAGTCCTTTGGTTGGGTTCAGGCAACAAAACTACTTGGTTAGGTTTAGGAAAAGGGTTGGGCTAAAACTAAGTAAGTAAATGAGTGCAAATTAGACATTTCAAAGTCCAGAGACGAGCTGCTCTCTTTTTTCCAACACTGTCTACCCACTGAAGCAGCGGCAAAGTGAAAAGCTTACAGCACCTGGTATTCCCAGGCGGTCTCCCATCCAAGTACTAACCAGGCCCGACCCTGCTTAGCTTCCGAGATCGGACGAGATCGGGCGTGTTCAGGGTGGTATGGCCGTAAGCCACAGGGGCCCCCCGAGCATCCCTTTTAAAGATGCCGTAACCTCAGCTTTGTCTAAAGAGGTAGCAACAGTAGATATCGAGGAAACACAACCAATGCTGCAACATGTCCTCATACCTACACGACAAAAGAGGTCCCTTGTCAGTTGTCCCAAAACCACATAAGTTGAAGGGACAGGCGTACCGGACCCTTAACAATGTGACATAACACACGAAGTGAGTCACCTGACTTGAGTCACATGAGGTTAAACGCGTGGGTAACGTTGTGAAGCAGTCATCCTTTGGTTGGGTTCAGGCAACAAAACTACTTGGTTAGGTTTAGGAAAAGGGTTGGGCTAAAACTAAGTAAGTAAATGAGTGCAAATTAGACATTTCAAAGTCCAGAGACCTGCTCTCTTTTTTCCAACACTGTCTACCCACTGAAGCAGCGGCAAAGTGAAAAAGCTTACAGCACCTGGTATTCCCAGGCGGTCTCCCCCAAGTACTAACCAGGCCCGACCCTGCTTAGCTTCCGAGATCGGACGAGATCGGGCGTGTTCAGGGTGGTATGGCCGTAAGCCACAGGGGCCCCCACGAGCATCCCTTTTAAAGATGCCGTAACCTCAGCTTTGTCTAAAGAGGTAGCAACAGTAGATATCGAGGAAACACAACCAATGCTGCAACATGTCCTCATACCTACACGACAAAGAGGTCCCTTGTCAGTTGTCCCAAAACCACATAAGTTGAAGGGACAGGCGTACCGGACCCTTAACAATGTGACATAAATCACACGAAGTGAGTCACCTGACTTGAGTCACATGAGGTTAAACGCGTGGGTAACGTTTGAAGCAGTCATCCTTTGGTTGGGTTCAGGCAACAAAACTACTTGGTTAGGTTTAGGAAAAGGGTTGGGCTAAAACTAAGTAAGTAAATGAGTGCAAATTAGACATTTCAAAGTCCAGAGACGAGCTGCTCTCTTTTTTCCAACACTGTCTACCCACTGAAGCAGCGGCAAAGTGAAAAAGCTTACAGCACCTGGTATTCCCAGGCGGTCTCCCCATCCAAGTACTAACCAGGCCCGACCCTGCTTAGCTTCCGAGATCGGACGAGATCGGGCGTGTTCAGGGTGGTATGGCCGTAAGCCACAGGGGCCCCCACGAGCATCCCTTTTAAAGATGCCGTAACCTCAGCTTTGTCTAAAGAGGTAGCAACAGTAGATATCGAGGAAACACAACCAATGCTGCAACATGTCCTCATACCTACACGACAAAAGAGGTCCCTTGTCAGTTGTCCCAAAACCACATAAGTTGAAGGGACAGGCGTACCGGACCCTTAACAATGTGACTAAATCACACGAAGTGAGTCACCTGACTTGAGTCACATGAGGTTAAACGCGGGGTAACGTTGTGAAGCAGTCATCCTTTGGTTGGGTTCAGGCAACAAAACTACTTGGTTAGGTTTAGGAAAAGGGTTGGGCTAAAACTAAGTAAGTAAATGAGTGCAAATTAGACATTTCAAAGTCCAGAGACGAGCTGCTCTCTTTTTCCACACTGTCTACCCACTGAAGCAGCGGCAAAGTGAAAAGCTTACAGCACCTGGTATTCCCAGGCGGTCTCCCATCCAAGTACTAACCAGGCCCGACCCTGCTTAGCTTCCGAGATCGGACGAGATCGGGCGTGTTCAGGGTGGTATGGCCGTAAGCCACAGGGGCCCCCACGAGCATCCCTTTTAAAGATGCCGTAACCTCAGCTTTGTCTAAAGAGGTAGCAACAGTAGATATCGAGGAAACACAACCAATGCTGCAACATGTCCTCATACCTACACGACAAAAGAGGTCCCTTGTCAGTTGTCCCAAAACCACATAAGTTGAAGGGACAGGCGTACCGGACCCTTAAAATGTGACATAAATCACACGAAGTGAGTCACCTGACTTGAGTCACATGAGGTTAAACGCGTGGGTAACGTTGTGAAGCAGTCATCCTTTGGTTGGGTTCAGGCAACAAACTACTTGGTTAGGTTTAGGAAAAGGGTTGGGCTAAAACTAAGTAAGTAATGATGCAAATTAGAC